>NW_007377670.1:86369-100849 GCF_000475195.1 Diaphorina citri
ATGCCAATTTCTCAGCAAGTATACCTTTTGCCTACTAACACAGCATACCTATTTTTCTACTAGCCTAGTGTTTTCTATGCTGTAGGTTATAATATTCCCCTAACCTAGCACAGATACAAAGTATTCGATATCTCCTCGGAGTTTCAGTTCTATTGCCTAGGTACTTCTCGTGCTCAAACGAGCAATAAAAACAAACAGCACCATTAGGATTTATGGATAGAATTTTTCTCTCTTTAATTAAAGAAAAGAACAAAACAGAGCCAAGCACTATCGGAGCTAATCTTAATTACCATTTCACATCACAAAAGATCTGAACAAGAGACTAACTGCAAACTGTTAGGATCAGATACAATGACATTTTACAATCAAAACCCACCCAAAGCTTAGTATGAACCTTTGTTTGTACACATTTCTCTGTAAAGTGAAAGCTGCTTATAAACTTTGAACTTTTATACTTTACACAAAGTTCTCATTAATTTTTTATTTCGAATTAAATCACATAGAAGTAGGCGCTGCATTTATACAGATTATAACTTGGAATACATTGTGGTAATGTCAGAATTTATTATGCTTGAGCCTTTGTACTACATATAAGCAATAAGGACTCTAACAGCCTTAGAACCTAATAATGTTCATATCAAAAATAGAAGTAGGCGCTGCATTTATACAGATTATAACTTGGAATACATTGTGGTAATGTCAGAATTTATTATGCTTGAGCCTTTGTACTATAAGCAATAAGGACTCTAACAGCCTTAGAACCTAATAATGTTCATATCAAATTGAGTTCAACGATTACCCTAACAGTTTACTAGTTCATAGACCTTTTGATGGAGTCAACATTTCACTTGTGTAGGCAGCTAAGATTTCTTCTGCTGCTAATTCAGTGGTCAGGGCATCCTATTCCTTGAGTTCACTTCGCTTCTAAGCTTGAAAGTCAACATTTGGTACTGAAACTTCACCCTAACAGTTTACTAGTTCATAGACCTTTTGATGGAGTCAACATTTCACTTGTATAGGCAGCTAAGATTTCTTCTGCTGCTAATTCAATGGTCAGGGCATCCTATTCCTTGAGTTCACTTCGCTCCTAAGCTTGAAAGTCAACATTTGGTACTGAAACTTCACTCGAGCTCGAGCAGCTGAACACATTAACAGCGATCATAAAACTATACACATCCAGTCAATGTCTGCAAAACCACGTGAGCTTGATTCCAAATAATGAAAGCTTTGAGAAACTTTATCTCTGTGGCGTCAGTAATCAAGATTGTACCCTACACTTTAACCATTACCATGATAACTATAGCTTGAATCATTAATACTAATACCATGTTTTTACTTTTTTTCTGAGAAGATTTCTGACCTAATGCCCGGGGCGATTTTATTGGCAGGTCGGAGGACAAGCTGGAACTTGTTTTACTTTTTTTCTGAGAAGATTTCTGACCTAATGCCCGGGGCGATTTTATTGGCAGGTCGGAGGACAAGCTGGAACTTGTTTTTTTTCAGCCAAGATAACTTCAGCATACGCTGCTAGTACGATGCATAAGTCACGTAATACGAGGAGAGTGAGTATGGATTCATATATTATCAAAGTGATTGCTATGATCGCTAATAGACCCCATGTGAAATTCTTCACATTGTGAAAGATGAAAGTTATATGAAGAGAAAACGACAGTGTTTTAATTCGCTTCTTTTTCTGCGTAATATGTTGCACATTATTGCATACGTAGTATGTGAAATTCTTCACATTGTGAAAGATGAAAGTTATATGAAGAGAAAACGACAGTGTTTTAATTCGCTTCTTTTTCTGCGTAATATGGTAGTTGCATACACGTTGCATTGTGAATAACTTCAGTAGTCTTGTATACTATCGCAAATTTCAAAGTTATATGAAGAGAAAACGACAGTGTTTTAATTCGCTTCTTTTTCTGCGTAATATGTTGCACATTATTGCATACGTAGTTGCATACACGTTGCGTTGTGAATAACTTCAGTAGTCTTGCATACTATCGCAAATTTCTTTCGTTTATCTTCTTCTGAATCACATTTCTTAGGAGTAGGAAACTCCATTTGAGATGTGAATCAGTAAAATATTTCAGCATAACGCAAATTTCTTTTGTTTATCTTCTTCTGAATCACATTTCTTAGGAAGTAGGAAACTTCATTTGAGATGTGAATCAGTAAAATATTTAGTTTTCACTCTGATAAACACCTGAAACAAGACAACTGTGTACATACCAGACAATTTGAACAGTGAAGAGTTTCTTTCTTCATTGGCCTGTGAGGAAAATTACCACTAAAACAATTTCGCAAATTTCTTTTGTTTATCTTCTTCTGAATCACATTTCTTAGGAAGTAGGAAACTTCATTTGAGATGTGAATCAGTAAAATATTTCAGCATAACCATTTGATCCTAAACATTCTTGAAAAGTCAGAAAGTATCACTCGCTCAAGTTTTTCGCTCTCCAACACCTGGTTCTTTACAACGAGACATCGTAAAATCCGAGCGCAATCTGCAAGATTTACTGAAGAATTCAATAAAATAACAAAAAGGTACACACATAAAAAGCGAAGGAATAAAAAAAGCAACCAACAGTAACATTATAAATAATTGTAGATCTACACTGGCTGTAATGAGTGCTCCAGAATCCGTAATTACATTCGCTGATGATTATTTACTATTATTTTTGTTGAATTTTTCTGAATGTTTTTATAGTATGCTCCGTTGTTTGGTTCACCTACATCTACAGTGCTAGTTACGTCACTTTACCTAGTGAAAGTCTTCACTCGGCCATTGACCCATCTAGATTAGAGCTGTTTCAATTGATGTACCAGGGACGGATTGTTTTGCTTGTTTTGACTTTTCATCTTGGAAAGCATTGCCATGATTCCTAATTCCAACATTGCACATTGTTTGAATATCTGATTGAATATTTTGAGCTTTAGAAAAGTAGTACAGCTTGGATTCACAATTCTAATAATTGTTAAATATCTCCATTTACATCATCTTTTTCCTCTGTGGTACTGTGGTAGTGAGTTTATTTGTTTTAAAACAGGCTATGTCCTACATATTCTTGAAAATCTTGATTGGGTTCTTTTGGAACATTTACAAGCATCTTGACTATGCCAAACTCGTCATGTCGTTGATCCACCACAGATTTTCAGTGAATCCCATTTCCAAATTTACTAACAATAATGCTTCTTTTGGGAACATTATTCTCTTGCCCTTTCTCTTTTGCTTTTGACATCTGATATTGTGTTGCCATGCCTGATTGTAGTGAACACGCCTCAGCAAGTCTGTATGTACCATTAATATCCACACCAATATTTATGTTTATTATCATGCTCTTATCATTATTATCATCATTATTTAATTCAATATTGAAAATATTCAATGCATAGCGTATTTATACTTGTGCATATGCTGTGCCTACTCTTCTTTAAAACATACAGGACTTTTATATTTGGCCTGTAGGTGTTTCTACTTACCTACCCTACAGATATACAAATATCAGACGAAAAATAAGCATTGTTTCTACTTACCTACCCTACAGATATACAAATATCAGACGAAAAATAAGCATTATAAAGTTATGCATATAGAAACTGTTACCCTCTGTTTCTACTTACCTACCCTACAGATATACAAATATCAGACGAAAAATAAGCATTATAAAGTTATGCATATAGAAACTGTTACCCTCTATTCTTGTTAAAAAAGAAACAAGACTTGATGAATACAATCATTGAAACAAATTTATCCAACATAAAAATTACCAGTAGAAACGAAACCGCTCTGAACTTCTCGAGGTTATACGACTAGGAGGTAACCGCTTTAGTCTTACCTATCCATAAAAAATTACCAGTAGAAACGAAACCGCTCTGAACTTCTCGAGGTTATACGACTAGGAGGTAACCGCTTTAGTCTTACCTATCCATAAATACCTATTGAGATGTTCTCTCCATGCACTCCGGTATGAAGTTGCCGGTAGAAAAAGTTACGGTTCAAGTTAACATTAATGAATACAGGGAAAGTTATTGCAACTGCCATAATAATGTGAAATGAAGTAAGTAATTGAAAGTGATGAAAGTGTACATCTGGTTGGCAATTACCAACGACGGTTACGTTAGAAAGTGTAATCATACCCGATAATATTGCTGTAGATGGAAAGATGGAATTATTTTTGCACCATGTTGTTGGGCACGTAGTCTATTCAGTATAACAGTACATAATACTCTCTATGATAACCGGATGATTGGAACACCGACGCAAAAAATTGTGAAAAAGCTGTGAAATGAAGTAAGTAATTGAAAGTGATGAAAGTGTACATCTGGTTGGCAATTACCAATGACGGTTACGTTAGAAAGTGTAATCATGCCCGATAATATTGCTGTAGATGGAAAGATGGAATTATTTTTGCACCATGTTGTTGGGCACGTAGTCTATTTACTGACATCTTCATGGCCAAATTAGAAAGCTTCCACTCTATCTTAATAATCATAAAATAATGGTGCTGTTGTTCTTTTTTATTGTTCACTGAATTTCCGTTACAAAGCAACATGAAACCAAGAACCCAATTTCTTGAATGGAAGAATAAAGAATGGGTTAGTGGTCATCGCACCTCAGAGATTTCTCAATGACACTATGGAAATAATTGTTAAAGTTGAGGAGAGTATGAGTTAGTATTTGTGTTTTTATGATTTGAAGGTTGTACAATATGACTATTATGACTGTAGAATAGATTACAAACATGACCCATGACAACCTAGTCTTTACTGCTGGGAAAACAGAACTGAGTATTTTATTAATGACCTCTTGAAAAATCTAGAGAATAATAATTACAAATCAGACAAGAAAATCACGAACTAACAAAACCTAGGTACTTATCTAGGTTTATTTCACATAGATATACCTACTTACGAGTATTGTTTGGTGTGAAATTACCTACAATGTTCCTGAAATAACTAATCCGCAATATTGTAGAAATCAAATATCTTCTTACCGTTTGAAAGCGAAAATTCAAGTCAAAGAGATTGAAAGTATCCACATCAAGATACTTACACTCTCTTTAAAAAGTAAAAGTATTCCGCAAAGTACCTAAACTCACCAAAGTATGAAATGTTTGTAGCATGAAGAGGCACTGCCAATGTCTACCTATTCGTCATGTGACAGCTGGTTCAAGTCATCAGACGGAGAAGTAGAAGTCAGACCAGACAACTAGACATGTGAACTAATATGTCATGCAATTATCTGAGCAAACAATATTGCAGGCGAAAACAGAGAGAACCATGCAATAACGTATAAACAGAGCGTCGTTTATAATCAAGCAGAATACACAGGAATGTGAAACTAGATAACAAACTTGACACGAAGGTACATGAAATGGTAATACCTACTATAATTATTATGTTGATGCCAAAAAGTAGGACTATACAATTACAGAACAGAAACAAAGAAGCAATGAACTCAAAACGAGGACCTCGCTTGTTAGTCTATTCGTGGCTATGAAAAATCCTAGGTAAAACACGTTGTCTTGGATGGAAGAACTATTTCTAAAAGAAAGTACAAATGAAATAATAGTCAGGAGTGTGTCTAGTGAAAGTAAGGCAAAGTATAGGACGCGTGCATAGTTGGGTGGCAAAGAAGATCACAGTGCCAGATAGAACGATAATAATAGTAATAGAACTAGATATGAATAATACTTACCTAGTAATAGTTCTAAGGAATACTGTTATAGAGAGTAGAATACACAACATAACTAGATCTAGGTATGCAGACCAAGTCAATGCTAGCAGTGGTGACCACAATCCACAATGATGACTGGCAAAACATGATGATGCTATAGATGGGTAATGGGATGATACTTTTGGTCTACATTTTGATAAAGTATATCTACCTGGTATTAGTATCACACGCAATGTACGCATTTTTGACCATTTAACCACGAGGCAACCCATTTATTTTCACAACTTTCTCCGAGAAAAATAGAACTTCTCAAATAGCAGTTTGAGCTTTGAGTAATATCATCAATCAGTGAGTATTTGACTTTCTCAACAACAAATCTGAATGATTACTCTCAAATGTATTTTGCCTTGGGTCTGATAGAGATTCAGAAATATTTGGAGCCATTATTCAAACTACAACCATTATTCAAACTACAACCAAAAATTGAAGTTGAATATGTTAATTGTGTGATGCAGAAAGTTTCAATAGTTTTGTTTTATGGCAAATTTGCACCTGATTTGACCATTTGCCTTGGGTCTGATAGAGATTCAGAAATATTTGGAGCCATTATTCAAACTACAACCAAAAATTGAAGTTGAATATGTTAATTGTGTGTGATGCAGAAAGTTTCAATAGTTTTGTTTTATGGCAAATTTGCACCTGATTTGACCATCATTATTTTGTGCCTCTTTAATATTGTGTCTCATACGTGCATCACATATCATTGAGTAGTAACTGAAAGTACCCATAGATTATGGGGTACAGGGTCTGCTGAAGAAGTTCAAATTCAAGGAGAATATAAACAATATTAGTGATTAGTGGAGATGCCAAATCTTCCACCAGAAAGTATAGATCACGTACGTGTGACTGTGTTTTGGACACAAACACCTTCTTAATTTAACTTAATGATAGTCCATATTGACCTTTTAATCACTAAATATTTGTACCCAATTTGGTTCAATATTCTATGGTTGCACGGATGATTTTTCTAAAAGATGGTAGGGAGGAGGCAAGAACTTGACTGGATGCATTCCTGGATGCAGCATCATTATCAAAGTGACTAAAGTACCTACCATAAGCTCCTAAACTTTTATTCTTTCCGACATTTTAGAATATTAGTAGGTACTTGCTGTACTTGCCTCTTTAACACCCTGTTACTCTCGGGGCTGTACTCCAGAAAGCCACTATCTATTAAGGGCAATTGTGTCTGAAAAGTAGAGTACTTAGATTGTCAAAGTCCATTGGTTTGTAGAATGTGATACTTGTCTATTGGTTTCTTGTACCGTTGTACCTTACCGAAAAGTCCATTGGTTTGTAGAATGTGATACTTGTCTATTGGTTTCTTGTACCGTACCGTTTTGAGGGCAACTTTCTACAGATCTTGTAGCGTGGAGAGTTTTGGATGTTGTAGAAATCCAAATAGTTTCATTTATTCAAATCAGTTTCTCCTCGTCCTTGCTAATATCAAGATCATAATGCTATAGGTCTCTTCGGTGCCCCATGCTTTTATCTTGAGGGATTTCAATTCTTTTACAGTTGAATATGTTAATTGTGTGATGCAGAAAGTTTCAATAGTTTTGTTTTATGGCAAATTTGCACCTGATTTGACCATTATTATTTTGTACCTCTTTAATATTGTGTCTCATATGTGCATCACATATCATTGACAGAACTTATGGTGCTGTAATAGGAAATGGAATAACATTCATTTTCGTTAATTCTACCCCTGCATTGTACTTCGCATTCTTGAGAGCCATGTTTTCTAATACAAATGAACTATGTATGTATTGTAAGTAAAATGTACATTTAGCTACACTACCTACTAACGATGATGGTATCCAATTATTCAAGAAAATGCATGAAAACATGCCAACCTACCATTTAACGAATAATACACGAGAAAAAGTAGGTTTATGTACTCATGGAAAGTACCTAATTACCTATGCTATTACTGAGTACCTGAATAACATTCATTTTCGTTAATTCTACCCCTGCATTGTACTTCGCATTCTTGAGAGCCATGTTTTCTAATACAAATGAACTATGTATTGTAAGTAAAATGTACATTTAGCTACACTACCTACTAACGATGATGGTATCCAATTATTAAAGAAAATGCACGAAAACATGCCAACCTACCATTTAACGAATAATACACGAGAAAAAGTAGGTTTATGTACTCATGCCAATTTCTCAGCAAGTATACCTTTTGCCTACTAACACAGCATACCTATTTTTCTACTAGCCTAGTGTTTTCTATGCTGTAGGTTATAATATCCCCCTAACCTAGCACAGATACAAAGTATTCGATATCTCCTCGGAGTTTCAGTTCTATTGCCTAGGTACTTCTCGTGCTCAAACGAGCAATAAAAACAAACAGCACCATTAGGATTTATGGATAGAATTTTTCTCTCTTTAATTAAAGAAAAGAACAAAACAGAGCCAAGCACTATCGGAGCTAATCTTAATTACCATTTCACATCACAAAAGATCTGAACAAGAGACTAACTGCAAACTGTTAGGATCAGATACAATGACATTTTACAATCAAAACCCACCCAAAGCTTAGTATGAACCTTTGTTTGTACACATTTCTCTGTAAAGTGAAAGCTGCTTATAAACTTTGAACTTTTATACTTTACACAAAGTTCTCATTAATTTTTTATTTCGAATTAAATCACATAGAAGTAGAGAAGAAAACAAAGGCCACTCCTCGATATTGTTCTCAGATAATATCCTTTTTTCTCCCTTGACGTCCTGGTCCTTGTGTTTTCTCATACCTATTTCATTCAGGAGAGAGGTCGTTTTTTGTACCTACATATGTACATTAAATTTCCTGTTTAAAATTTATAAAGGCGATCGAAGGAAAGGAGCAAAGCTTGGTTTAAAAGTAAAATTTCAGTAGTTAAATTCGATGTTTTCCGTTTGAGAAATAGCTTCGTAAACGATCAGCACAATTGGTACAAATTGACTTACAGATGGACAACTGTATTCCCCCAGAATTTTGGTCTGTCTGCCCCTCTCCTCACGTCACTGTTCGTCACTGCTTGTCTACTTCATAGGAACAATGCTATTTACTCTGAGAGTAACGACCCTTGCACTGGACACAAATCACAATGCAGTCCATAACAATAGTCACTCAGTTTCCTTGCTCGCTTTCTGACCTATATTTTTCAATCCACTAAACCAACTTCTCTCTCTATCTCTTCTCATTCTATTTTCATTATCTGTTTTCTTTTTCATTCGTAGTTCGTGTCCGGGCGTTTTGTTGTTATTCAATTGAAGTATAGACTCTCTCAATAGAGAGTGGAATAACTCTTTGGGCTACCTATACCTCGTTGTTTTCTACGTAGGATTTAATCAGATGGAGTCTATTTATAATAGTACATGGCACCAGTATAGTCACCCAGACAAATGTGTGGGGACCACGGAACTTTTGTCGACAACATTGATGGAGTCTATTTATAATAGTACATGGCACCAGTATAGTCACCCAGACAAATGTGTGGGGACCACGGAACTTTTGTCGACAACATTTATGTTGTGCAAACAGTTGATACAATACTTTGGCCATTGCAGCATCGTCTGTACTTGGACTTTGGCGTCTTTAGTACATTTTTGCCATGAGCTAATCCAAAACGAATTCTTCAAGAGTCTGTCCTGTTCACACTTCTTCCCATTATGGTCGCATCATAGAAGATTGGCCAAAAAAAGTTAATGGACGCACCATACCGGACAAAAGGTCTGTCCTGTTCACACTTCTTCCCATTATGGTCGCATCATAGAAGATTGGCCAAAAAAAGTTAATGGACGCACCATACCGGACAAAATACAATACTTTGGCCATTGCAGCATCGTCTGTACTTGGACTTTGGCGTCTTTAGTACATTTTTGCCATGAGCTAATCCAAAACGAATTCCTAAAGAGTCTATCCTGTCCACACTTGTTCCCATTATGGTCGCATCATAGAAGATTGGCCAAAAAAAGTTAATGGACGCACCATATCGGACAAAAGAATATTATTCCCTCCTGATGCTGAGGTCAAATACCCAATGTGTCCAAATTCACGCACATCACAAAAATCACATCATTTCATCACGAGTGACACATGATCGCCATGAAGTTTCAAAACAGATAACGTATTTCGGTTCCCGACGACATTATTCTACGTGTGTCGGCCATCTTGAATATTGATTGCGTGAATCGATTAAAAGGTCCGTTAGACTACTTCGCTGTGATCCATAAGTTATTTGTTTTACTTCAAGTAACGGTAGATTACGAAGATATACATAGAATTGCTGGAACTTAAGGTCCGTTAGACTACTTCGCTGTGATCCATAAGTTATTTGTTTTACTTCAAGTAACGGTAGATACGAAGATATACATAGAATTGCTTGAACTTTGTCATCAGCGTGTGCTACTAGTGTTTGTTTATGAGGGGTCCTGTCATTTCTTCTGTATTGCCATTTTGTAAAGAAATTCAGCAGGAGTTGCATAACTGAAATCAATTTGAAGGATAAGGATTCCTGAGAGTGAAATCCCTGCGTTTGACATGGTTGACAAGAGCTAAACTCTTCAGTAGAATCAAGGTAAAAGTTTTCACTCTGATAAACACCTGAAACAAGACAACTGTGTACATACCAGACAATTTGAACAGTGAAGAGTTTCTTTCTTCATTGGCCCGTAAGGAAAATTACCACTAAAACAATTTCGATGTAGACAGTAGACAATCCAATGAAAATGGAAAAGGAAAAGTAGACCAAGATGGAAAACACCTGTCTTGCCTGTCATTACAGTTAATGTTCAGTCAAGTGGATTCACATTAAGGTATTTTATGAAACGTGATTTTCCAGTTATTTCGTACCGTCCTGCATGACTACTGGTTTCGTTTTCAATCCACTGTTTCCACGGAGTGGGAGTGTGATAGCAAGGTGTATTGACATCCTTGCTGTACTCATTCATGGTACTAAAACCGTCGAAGATTTCCCAATAGCTTGTTGAGTCTTCTGGCAATTTCTACAACCCCTTTTTTTTTCAGACACCTCAGTTTTGGTAGTATATCAAGCCCGCTCAAATCAAGGTCTATTTTTTCAAATACATTTTTCCGTTGAGGTTGATGACCAGAGTCCGACAACTCTGGTGATCTCGACAATAATGACGCTGTATTAACGGCTTTTGCACCATTGAGAACATCACATTTTGTCTTTTCCATGATTTTCATCTTCTGTTCGGCGACAATATGTAGGTATATTGTGAAATGACTATGACTTCCAGGGATATATCTTCACTTCGACTCGAAAAAAATATAATCGACAAATTAAAATGAAAGAGACAACATCGGAAGTTCGTCAACCTTTTTTGAGACGAAAAGAGTGAGCTTATACGTACATCCCTGTACATAGATAGGTATTAGAGTACATTCTTGAAATTTTCTTTTCTTACTTATCTTTGCTCCGTCTGTAATTTTCCGTTTCTTGTGTACATTTTCAGCTACCATTAAGAGATATGTCTTCCCTTTCAAAATGTTCTGTTAGTTACCTCGGAAAATGTCACCATTTCCTAACTTTTTAACGGTTTGACGTCAGTGACCAAATGGTAGCACAAATGTCTTGACGTAGAACATTTCACCAAGATTGATCTGAATCGGCCAATCGGGCATTATTGAGTTGTTTAAGTTTTGGATGCGATTACGCGTTTATATTGATTTTTTGAAGGAAGAAATTCTGACAACGCATGATTGTTGTGTTTCCATAACATCCTCACTGACTACATTTGTCAGGATCAACAGAGCTGTTCTCCAGGTGAGCTCTTTGTTATTGGTTCTGTTGCAATACTTGTCTCTCCTCTCCAATCTGTTTGGAATTGAAAAGCAAACGAGACATGATTGTTGACACATGATAACGAAATAAGTAAAAATAAGCATTGTTCTTGTTAAAAAAGAAACAAGACTTGATGAATACAATCATTGAAACAAATTTATCCAACATGACTTGTCTCTCCTCTCCAATCTGTTTGGAATTGAAAAGCAAACGAGACATGATTGTTGACACATGATAACGAAATAAGTAAAAAAAAACATACTTATTCCATCTCGAATAGAGACTTTAACAATAACGTTTTAACTTATCGCTCAAATTCTATGCAGCATCTTGAAACACGTACATTCATGTCATACTAGGGTATAAGGTATAACCCACTGACAATGCATTTATCCTCAAAACCCGACAATCTCGTGGCCTCGATCCATTGACCCCTCGGTTACAAAACCACATTGGCTTCAATTGCACCACTGGGACGGGTGAGTAATTCAACCATCATCTTGTTGGGTGAATCATTAACATTGCTCATGAATATCATACATCATACTATTGTTCAATTGCACCACTGGGACGGGTGAGTAATTCAACCATCATCTTGTTGGTTGAATCATTAACATTGCTCATGAATATCATACATCATACTATTATTCAATTGCACCACTGGGACGGGTGAGTAATTCAACCATCATCTTGTTGGTTGAATCATTAACATTGCTCATGAATATCATACATCATCCTATTGAGAGGCTCACGTCTTTCAGCGTCGATCGAATGACGCTGCTTTAGATACAACATTGCTGCTCATGTTCAATATTTGCTATTTTATACCTAAGTAGCTAAATACAAATGTGATACCTACAGAGTGCAGATACCTCTTCTCAAACGAACAGATAACCAGGCTTTTGGGCTTATAAAGGTACCAAACGGAGATCGAAAACAACTAAACCTTGCTCTTGGGCTTATCGAACTATTTTTAACTCCAACAAAGTTCACAACATTAACAATAGGAAGAATGTTCATCGTACGCTAGTAGGCTACAAAATACTACAACAGCTATAGTTGTACGGTCCTCCTGGCAACCTAGCGCGATACACATTGTTGGAATAGTTTCCAAGTTCACCATACTCCTTGGTTCGACTCTAACTGTATCCTAAGCTGCAAGCCATCCATCCACAATAGATCTTTTGTCATAAGACGCAATTATTCTGTTAATATCATTTCATTTTATTTATCAAATGACCTAGTTTGGCTCGAGTTCATCGACCTGAAGTTTATGTTTGGGTACAGCTTTCACTTTGTGTAAGTGTGTAGCGTTGGTGATAGACGATGTGGTGAGCGTAGAAATCGGGAGAGAATATCACGCAATTGTGTTGTGTGTTGGGTGATTTGATCATTATGAAGTCAAGTGTACCCGTGGACACGTAGTATATGCATCATTATTTGACATTTTATTTATCAAATGACCTAGTTTGGCTCGAGTTCATCGACCTGAAGTTTATGTTTGGGTACAGCTTTCACTTTGTGTAAGTGTGGTGATAGACGATGTGGTGAGCGTAGAAATCGGGAGAGAATATCACGCAATTGTGTTGTGTGTTGGGTGATTTGATCATTATGAAGTCAAGTGTACCCGTGGACACGTAGGTAGTATATGCATCATTATTTGGATTACATTTCCAAATATTTTATCAAAATGTAAATTTCTCATTTATTCACAAACATGTCAGAGGAGTTTGCTTTTACGTTTCCATCAACGTCAGTAAATAAACTCTACTTTTCTCAAAAGCTGCTCGGCTTTTCCAGTTAAGGTTCGGTACTACCTCTTGTCTCACCCTACCTTCAGAAGAGACGTATTCCTTTCATCATTCTTCTGCTTCTTTCAATTTACAATAGATCAATTTTGCTTTGTTTTATGTAGGTAGCTTTATTTTACTCCAGGAACTCTTCTACTCTTTGTTGTTATTGTACATTTCTCAAAAGCTGCTCGGCTTTTCCAGTTAAGGTTCGGTACTACCTCTTGTCTCACCCTACCTTCAGAAGAGACGTATTCCTTTCATGATTCTTCTGCTTCTTTCAATTTACAATAGATCAATTTTGCTTTGTTTTATGTAGGTATTAGCTGTATTTTACTCCAGGAACTCTTCTACTCTTTGTTGTTATTGTACGGTCTGTTGACCAGTGTTTTGCGAGGTTTGACCGTGTGTCGTCGACTTGGTACTATGTTCGACAAGGACACTGTGGTGGTGTTGTAGCAGATATAGGTACCTAGCTCTACCTTGTCAAGATTCTGGGGTTCTGGGTTGTTCTGCCTGGATTGTTTACATGTGCATGATTAGCATTATATGGCCTATCTGTTTTGTTTTTATTGCGCTCTCGTGTTGAGCTTGAGAATATTGAGAAGGACATTAAAAAAAAACAAAGACGTAATAATTTCAATTCAGTGAAAATTAAAGAAAATAGAAGAGATTGAAGGAGGGAAAAGTTGAAAAGAAATTGAGTAACTTGGTGTAAAAACTAATTTTAATTCGGTATTAGAAACTCATGTTGATCTGGTTTTCTGGTTCATCAATGTTTCTAATAGCGCACATTGCATATTCATAAGGCGTTCATAGGATTTCGAAAGATGTCTTCAGGATGTAACCCTTCTTTTGGAAAGAATACTCTGACTCCCAAAGTCTCACATATAGGTAGCATATAGTTTTTTTTACTTTCTATTTTCGTACTAGAGCAGAAATCTATCTCATAACAGTGATAAGTTTTCAGATGCTTTACCTATTATTATCTGCTTAATAAGTGGAATATTATTTGCCTATTCTGTTCGTGTTACACTTGAAAGTCCTTTTATGTGCTAAATTTTATCACTTCTCTTTGACTCGAACCATCGAACCTCCGAATCCAAAGCGTAACCACGGTGAGATTTGGTCGTTTGCCCCACCATACAA
>NW_007377670.1:101384-259458 GCF_000475195.1 Diaphorina citri
TGGCGCGATGAGAGAGAGAGAAAAAGAGAAGACGATAGAAAGGAGAGAGAGAGAGTTGTGAGAGAGTAGGGCGGGAGAAGAGTATCATGACGCAGAGTGCGGGAGTATAGCCCATGTCAGGGGGGGAGGTCAAGGTCATGATGAACCTGACAACACTGTGATGGGTCACTATGTGTGCAGATATCCCACCCTCCCTCCCATCAATTACCGCCTCTCATGAACTGCTAAATGCCGCGTGTATTGGTTTACTTCAGTCCTGATGCAAGTTGCGCATAAAACAGGAAGACTCAATTTGACAGCCATTCAAAGTGGCGGATATGCCAAAGAGATAGCGATGCAAAAAGATGATGCAAATGCTTGCACGATTCCTTTAGTATTTAACAGCCTCTCAGGATGCTTCGATTATTGCCGCAGTTAAAATACGGCAGGAAGGTTTAATTTGAGATATTGACACCTAGTGTGACAAGACAAAGTATTTGCTTTCTTTACTCCACAATCCTTCTGAAAGGCCTGTCCCTTTGTGCATCGTATTTGGATTGTAAATGTTTCACAAGGTTATTTTCTGGTGTTTTCCTGTTGGCCCAGCATAAGATGGGCAGTGTTGGCTCTTGTCAATCATCTGAAGAGAGGGACATACTACCGGATGGTCATGCTATGACACAGACTAGGCCTTGCTAGGAAATAAACAAAGTTAGAACACTCATTTACCTTATTTTCTTGTTTGAACAAGACATTGTTTCTCTCTTTCTTTTGGGCTTTTGGATACAAACATCTACCATCGCATTTTTACTTTGGCAGTACCCTACCAAATTACCAAAATGAATTTGGACAAGCGATACACATTATTTGTGCATTGTAATCTACATTCTACAAGGACGAGTTATCTACTTGTTTTTCTTTTTTTTTTTTTTTTTTTTTCTTTTTGGTACCCAATCAAGTTTTGAGTTTCAAGATGGTCGTCTAACCACCAGGTGTGCTTTTGTGGCCTACTTTATTGATCATTAACAGTTTAACACGTTGACTGTCATGATCAACTGGATTACTGCAACCGTCTTAGAGAAATGAGATGAGGAAGGTGAGAGGAAGTTAAGTATGAACCTTGCAAAATAGTGGAGATGTCAGAACTCCCAGATTTTGGAAATAGGTGAAGATGTCACATTCTCAAAACACCCAGGTTTTGAAAATTGGTGGAGATGTCACAACCCCCAGATTTTCAAAATAGTGGAGATGCCTTAACTCCAAATAGTAAAATTATACGTGTCCCATTCTGAGCCTTATGTTGTAAATATTATACGTTTACTGAATTGGAAATTTAAAATTTAGTTAATAAGTTGATACAGTTCCAGACCGTCTTGAGCCTACATATTATGTCTAGCAATTAGCGTGTTAAGCCTCTTCTGAAGAAAATACATAAACCATGGAATTGGTGTCAAAAGAAGAGGAAAAATATGGTCGTAAAGGCAATCATTATTCTCCATTTCAATGTGTGCCGAGTTTCAGCTTTAGCCTATAAAAAAATTCAGAGAAATACACATCATCAAAAGTTTATGCCCAAAAACATTTCTCTTTTATTATTTTAGTATGCCCTTTCTCGCTCTCTCTCTCTCTCTCTTACTCAAACACATACATTCATACCTACGAGTATTTACCTATAAATACCTACCTACGTACCAAGAGAGAGAGAGAGAGAGAAAGTTTACTGAATAGGTATTTGAATATTATAACAGCCACATTCAACAACATTACAAGAGATCGTATTATTTTAATTATTTATTTATATTTTTTATGGAGCAAATCAAATTGTGAATGGTTTCTCTCTGTTGTATTGTCTGGTGCCAGGTCGATGAACTCTGTGGTATATTGAACAATATAAGTGCCTAAACGTTAGCATTCATCCGCTTAGTGGGGCATTGGGTGAAATAATCTGCCTTATAACTCTCTGGTTTTATGTTACCTTGGTGTTTTCGTATGAAGGCGATGGAGATTATATGGCTCACGCTGTTGGAAAGTAAGAACCATTAGTATAATCACGTTTCATTTGATTATTTCCAAACCCTGAAATTAAAAACCCGTGTAATATAATCTGAAACTTGGATGTTGGATGGTAGATATTTTGTTGATTTGAGCTTAATGCGGTTCAAGGTAGGGCATGGGTTAGGGTTTGGTTAAAAACGTACGTAGGTACATTGGTACATACAACAGTTTGACTGACTTTTGGAAACTCGAATGGTTTCTCTCCCAACACAAGGGAGGTAACTTATACCCTAACATTTGTCCTGGTCCAAAATAAGGTACGTCTACACTACAGTCGATTTTGCTGACGTCTTTCAGCGTCGATCGAATGACGCTGCTTTAGATACAACATTGCTGCTCATGTTCAATATTTGCTATTTTATACCTAAGTAGCTTAATACAAATGTGATACCTACAGAGTGCAGAATTGCAGATGTTGCCTCTGTACCTGATACCTCTTCTCAAAATCAATGTCCTGGTTTAAGAATGTGCTACTGAACAAATGACAGTGCATAAATGCATACACAATGTTCGAATGCAGTTAATTGCATCACGATGTTAGTTCACGCATGTGTTAATACAAGCAGCACACATCATGCAATGGAGTAACAATAGTAGATGACTTTCAATTTGTGCAACATGCACGCGACTATTGCAACACTGCATGTGCATAATTTGACAAAGTTCGGGTGCATAATTTTGGTCCCGCCGGAGCAGATTTTATCCTAAACGGATAATCTTCGTTCTTGGAACGGCTGGCTCTCTCCTATCCTGTCTTCCTTCTCTCTTCCTTTTCGGGACGATAAAACCTTACCAATTACGTAAAAAAAGCAATCTATTCCTCTGACAAACACGCAGTAATCTACTGCATACATAAAAGTCTCCAGATTGTTTTTCTCCACTCCAAAATTCCCGCCGGAGCAGATAATCTTCGTTCTTGGAACGGCTGGCTCTCTCTTATCCTGTCTTCCTTCTCTCTTCCTTTTCGGGACGATAAAACCTTACCAATTACAGTAAAAAAAGCAATCTATTCCTCGACAAACACGTTTTGTATCTATTGACCTATGTTTTCCATCGATCTCCTGAAATAATGCACTGAGAAAGAAAGTATAATAATGGAGCATCTCTGACAAACACGCAGTAATCTACTCTACTGCATACATAAAAGTCTCCAGATTGTTTTTCTCCACTCCAAAAATCAATGCCAATAATCATCAATTTAGAAGAAACAAAACAGAAAGTAAACAAGAATATTGTTGAGATATATTGACCGGGTGCTAGGCAGACATGAGCAAGTTTCCAAATTAAGGGTCATCGGTCTGTAGGAAGACCTTCAGCAATCACATGACCTGGCAGCCCCGCCAAAAATCCTGCCTATAATAGTCGCCATCACTTAAACACTCCTCTCTTTAGATCGGTTTAATATCTGACTTATCTTTCCTATATGCTCCAGAAACTCCAGAAGGGTTTTACATCTAGCTAGTTGATAAAGCGGTCTTTTTAATTTAATACAATTGAGGCACATAGAATAATGAGCTGATAATAAGATTTACCTACCCATTTATTCACACCTCTTGTCCAATTTATATGCACCTAAATTAATTTCATTTTAATCCATGGGCAATAAAATTATTTGTCGTTTAAGACTTCCATAATCAAAAACGGTGTTCTTTTTAATTTAATACAATTGAGGCACATAGAATAATGAGCTGATAATAAGATTTACCTCCCCATTTATTCACACCTCTTGTTCAATTTATATGCACCTAAATTAATTTCATTTTAATCCATGGGCAATAAAATTATTTGTCGTTTAAGACTTCCATAATCAAAAACGGTGTGAACTATCGAACTCTCGTATAGTAAGGATATGGAATTCAATTTTATTTATTGAGAAAAACATACAGACATGTATGCTCAAAGTAGTTATTTGTTTGGTGTAAAAATCAATAAACCTGCTAAGCTGGAAGACGGGGGTTCGAGCCAAATCGAGGGAACTATCGAACTCTCGTATAGTAAGGATATGGAATTCAATTTTATTTAATGAGAAAAACATACAGACATGTATGTTCAAAGTAGTTATTTGTTTGGTGTAAAAATCAATAAACCTGCTAAGCTGGAAGACGGGGGTTCGAGCCAAATCGAGAGATGAAATTTTATGCTCAATATGTGAGAATTTGACTATTCTTATTGTATTAGTTAGATCCATAGTCATTGGGTCGGTCGTCACGATTCATAAACAGAGAATGAAAGGATTAATGTCCTCGATGTCTAATTGTGGAGTATTTTACAGATGATTGAGAACAAGCGGGGCCCGTCCCTCCGGGAATTTTTCAATCTTGGTTAAAGAAAATCAGTATTTATGTACCTACCTATTTTATTTAATATTCAGTTTATTATTATTCTTGATTTGAGTCCTCGCTGTCTAATTGTGGAGTATTTTACAGATGATTGAGAAAAATGGACTTTTGTATCTATTGACCTATGTTTTCCATCGATCTCCTGAAATAATGCACTGAGAAAGAAAGTATAATAATGGAGCATTTCATCAGATAATATGGTAGGAGCTTCATGTGTTATATTGTAGAAGAGTGAATTTTAGGACTTGCAGGTATTCAAGGGGACTTGGTAATCTTGGTATACAAACGTAAAGGTGAACTCTACTCTGGGTGGGCTGACTACTTATCATACCTTCGCCGAAGATGGAGTTTCAAGACATCCAGAAATCACTTCCGTTTCTCTAGGAGTTCTAGGACGATACTTCCGTTTGCCTTTACATAATGTCTTGGAAAAGTAATACTCAAAAGAGAGGCGGTTAGTTATAAAGACGCTCATACTTTGTACCAATTGTACCAAATAGACAGTCCAAAAAACGACTGAATTTCACTGAAACAAAGAGGTCTAGTGTTAAAGGTCTTTAAAGGTCCGATCCCCTAAGAGCGAAGGTTATTCTAAGGATTCCACGAGCGGACGGTCGGAGTACATTTTGATTTCTTAGTTCATTGACTTTTCGTTTATCTCTTATCAGTTCACTGATAATGATTCATAATGTCCATGAGACATTTGCAATGGAAAGAAGAGGTATACTTACGCACACGAAGTATGGGTTGGCGCGCTGTCTTACCGTTGGCCAACAGTTCCCAACCATGTAAACATTTCCCAACAATGAGCCAACCCTACGATTCCCCTCGTTTATCTGTTTATCTCTTATCAGTTCACTGATAATGATTCATAATGTCCATGAGACATTTGCAATGGAAAGAAGAGGTATACTTACGCACACGAATTAGGCCTACGTTGTAGACATTTTTATTTGTCAAAAGCAGAACAATGCAGGCCATTATTCTAATTTTGTAATATTCGCTTTCGTCATGACATCATGCTGATAGCTGATAGTATGGGATCGGCTGATTTCTGATACTGATAGGGCTGATTCGGACGCAGCCCATTTTACTTCTTCAGTGAATAAACGTTCTCATTCGAAAGTTATCCCATAACGAACAGACAAACTAAATGCACAATCCTAGAAGTAAAAATTAGTTCTTCGTTCAATTAAAAAGCAATCGCCAGCCTAGTTAGCTTGGTTGGTAGTGCGTCTGCCTTGCGCTGGGCTGTGGGTTCGATTCCCGCCGGAGCAGATAATCTTCGTTCTTGGAACGGCTGGCTCTCTCTTATCCTGTCTTCCTTCTCTCTTCCTTTTCGGGACGATAAAACCTTACCAATTACAGTAAAAAAAGCAATCTATTCCTCTGACAAACACGCAGTAATCTACTGCATACATAAAAGTCTCCAGATTGTTTTTCTCCACTCCAAAAATCAATGCCAATAATCATCAATTTAGAAGAAGCAAAACAGAAAGTAAACAAGAATATTGTTGAGATATATTGACCGGGTGCTGGGTAGACATGAGCAAGTTTCCAAATTAAGGGTCATCGGTCTGTAGGAAGACCTTCAGCAATCACATGACCTGGCAGCCCCGCCAAAAATCCAACAATGCAATCTGCAGGGTTCAACAACCCTTGGGATTTCTGCGCAACCTTGCATTGTTTTATCCAATGCAACTCTTTTCATAATTCTGGGATCCAAAGCTTCATCTGATAATTTGGTAGGAGCTTCATGTGTTATATTGTAGAAGAGTGAATTTTAGGACTTGCAGGTATTCAAGGGGACTTGGTAATCTTGGTATACAAATTGTAAGGAGTGCAGTTTTGGCCTAATTCAGGAACAAAGAAGCCAACATTTCATTAAATTTTGGTTCAGGTATTTCTTCCGGGTTTACTTTTTACAGACGTTACGAAATCATTTTATCCAAATATAAAATCTCACAAGGTCACTAAGTTTTACGAGCACTAAATCGTATGCAAATTGCATGCAAAAATTTGGACTCGCAATATGGAATATCAATATCAATGTAAATTGGGTAGGTACCTGCTAGGTAGTTACCCAAAACTAATGTTATAGATACCTATCTCAAACAAAAACTCCCAAAAATTAATTTGTAGAAAAGGTAACTGATTCGAACCTGCAGAGAGAACAACAAATAAAGAAGGTAATCAAGTTAAGTAAAAAAAAAAGAGTTACTTGCGATCAAGTACATTTACAAATTGGTGGTGACTCCAAAACTCCAGGGTATAACACCATTTGACAACCTTGAATTCAAGGTTCCCATTTTAATCACTAATCGCCAAACGTGCCGTCGACCGAGACAAATATGACTTCCTATATGATGTCAAATATGAAATCCATCTTGTTACGAATATTTTACGAAAAATTGGTAATGAACGGATAAATAGGTAAGCATGAAAATGAGATAAGCATGCAAAAGAATAACCATACAAAAGAGATAAAAGGAGGGAGAGTAGTGATGACGAGGGAGAGAGTAAAACAAGGAGGTTTGAAGAGGTTATTAGAATAAACAAAACCGATCATTCACCTCTAAGGGGCAGGGGGCCATACGGTCGTATATATTTATAGCATGAAAATGAGATAAGCATGCAAAAGAATAACCATACAAAAGAGATAAAAGGAGGGAGAGTAGTGATGACAAGGGAGAGAGCAATACAAGGAGGTTTGAAGAGGTTATTAGAATAAACAAAACCGATCATTCACCTCTAAGGGGCAGGGGGCCATACGGTCGTATATATTTATGTTATTATTTTGCTAATAATAATAAATCATTGCTAATAAAATGCGAATTCTTATGATTCGCAAAAACACTTGAGAAATTATTTGTTTCGTGTTATTTTCTTATTTTTCACTATTACTCAATTTTTGGCATAGAATATCCTAACCCAACCACTGGGAAAACATTTTTTTTTACATTAATATTGCCGAGACCATTTATTTTAATGTTACAAATATGTAACACCAGTAATTTAGGGGCTAACCTCACCCAGCGGTTACTCAATTTTTGGCATAGAATATCCTAACCTAACCATTGGGAAAACATTTTTTTTTTTAACATTAATATTGCCGAGACCATTTATTTTAATGTTACAAATATGTAACACCAGTAATTTAGGGGCTAACCTCACCCAGCCTGAGTGGGTGTTACTCAATTTTTGGCATAGAATATCCTAACCCAACCATTGGGAAAACATTTTTTTTTTTTTACATTAATATTGCCGAGACCATTTATTTTAATGTTACAAATATGTAACACCAGTAATTTAGGGGCTAACCTCACCCAGCCTGAGTGGGGCGGGAAGACAGCACGCAATCCGGGTAGGTATTACATCAAGTTATTTGTTTGAAGTCAAACAACTTTGTTTAACATCAAACTTCAGTGATTCATCGGACCATCGGGAACTAGTGCATTCAAGGTGCTATCGGCTCTGACTTTATGTTGTATTTTATGAACCTCTTTATTTCAATTCAAGGTGCTATCGGCTCTGACTTTATGTTGTATTTTATGAACCTCTTTATTTCAATTTCTCGTTTTAACTTACCTCTTTCTTTTCGACCTCCGCACTCATTATGCTTTCAATTAGCAATGGCGTCTCGATTTTTGCGACATTTGTGTTCCCCCTTTCTTTTCTTCTTGTGTCCCCAGAGTGGTGAGCAATATACCATCCCTACCACCCGAGAAGTACCCCCTCTCGCATCGTCCCCTGGAATTGGTGTTCAGTGGTTTATCCGTAACCCTAGACAAGCGCCCTATACTCAAAGATGTCAGCGGCGTGGTCAAGCCTGGAGAACTCCTTGCCGTTATGGGACCATCAGGTAGGTACCGTGTCAACTGTCAACCCTGGGTACCAACATTTTGGGAGGTCCGTCTCAGATTGGGAGCGTAGACGCGCGGCTTTTATTAGTGCGCAGTAGTCTGCAAAACCATACTGCGCCCAAGACCTTATTCACCGGCGTAATCGACCTGGTATTTCATATTTGGAATGACCAACCTGGTGTTTCAGTAATGACAAACTCGTAAATTGCATTGATAACTTCTAGGTTTCACTATCTCCAATAGATCGAGTTGAATTCATGAATCACACCTATCTATGAACGGAGGGGGGAACACAAATGTCGCAAAAATCGAGACGCCATTGCTAATTGAAAGCATAATGAGTACGGAGGTCGTTATGGTTATGCAAATTGTTTGCGCTAGGCAAATAATGTGTGCAAAGTAGGAGAAGTGTTTGGGAATGAAAATAACAAATTGGAAACTAGTGGCGGCAAATAATGTGTGCAAAGTAGGAGAAGTGTTTGGGAATGAAAATAACAAATTGGAAACTAGTGGCGGTGAAGCAGAAGCATTATTAGGGACTACCAGCTGGTCTAACTTGTTCTTTACTACGGGGAAAAAATTATTAATCCAAATGAGAGCTTCTATGAAATGTCTTTGTAGGGCCATCGGCTATTTGAGTCATTCCCCTAACACCATTTTCGGTTGGGTAATTGTTGGACCTTACGTTACATTTTGATGGCTGAGAAAATGTATGGGTTGGCGCGCTGTCTTACCGTTGGCCAACAGTTCCCAACCATGTAAACATTTCCCAAAGATGAGCCAACCCTACGATTCCCCAACTATCGATGTTCTTAGGGATGTAATTTGCGACCTGATTAGATCTTTTGTGACTTCCCTAAAGTTTGATGGCTGGGAAAATGTATGGGTTGGCGCGCTGTCTTACCGTTGGCCAACAGTTCCCAACCATGTAAACATTTCCCAACAATGAGCCAACCCTACGATTCCCCAACTATCGATGTTGTTAGGGATGTAATTGCGACCTGATTAGATCTTTTGTGACTTCCCTAAAGTTTAAGTATAAGACACTCATGTTTGATTTCTGGTCGATTTCAGGCTGCGGCAAGACAACCCTACTCAACTGCTTGGCAGGCCGGGTCAAGTTGGACTCTGGTGTTATCCGTCTGAATAAGGAACGGCTCAACAAGCGATGGAAGAGGAAAATCTGCTACGTCCTCCAACAAGACATTTTCTTTCCCGAGCTCACACTGAGACAAACTTTAGAAGTAAGTATTGCGGATGAAGACGAGACAGTAAGCAGGTGCCCAGTCAGCACACACGATTGGATGTAAGGCTCGAATCAAGCTTACAAATTCACCTGTGTAAGTTGGATGACATCCAGTCTGTAAGATTAAGGAACTTTATCCTATAGAGATAAGGTTCGTTCTAGCAACGGCTGGCCTCCTCCTCCTCCTCCTCCTCCAAAACAAACATTGAAGTATACGGTGAAACGGTGCCGTTTCGACATGTACTGTTGGCTTTTGGTGGCTAGTTGGCTACTAATAGGGTTGAGACATTGGTGGCTTTAGGAGCTTTATCCTATAGACTATAGAGGTAACGTTCGTTCTAGCAACGGCTGGCCTCCTCCTCCAAAACAAACATGGCAGTATACGGTGAAACGGTGCCGTTTCGACATGTACTGTTGGCTTTTGGTGGCTAGTTAGCTACTAATAGGGTTGAGACATTGGTGGAGACGCCAGAACTCCCATTTCATGCAATATACTCCCATCTATGATTCAAAACAAAAATGATCTGATTATTTTTACTGATTCATACAGAAGGAAACCAAAAGAACATCAAAATTCAAAGGTGGAAATTGGAAAATAAATTGTGGAACTGAATGACCCCCACAAAACCTAACTAAAGTCACCTAAACCATTTTACCCCTCTGAATTTATGAATTTAACCCTTTGAATTTTTGATTCATACAGAAGGAAACCAAAAGAACATCAAAATTCAAAGGTGGAAATTGGAAAATAAATCGTGGAACTGAATGACCCCCACAAAACCTAACTAAAGTCACCTAAACCATTTTACCCCTCTGAATTTATGAATTTAACCCTCTGAATTTATTAAAAAATTCCCTAACTAATCCATGCCCCACTGTTTTGATTCCAGTACTCTGCACTATTAAGATTACCAGACTCACTGAGTAGAGAACAGAAAATGACCTATGTAGATCATATCATCAAATTCCCTTACTAATCCATGCCCCATTGTTTTGATTCCAGTACTCTGCACTATTAAGATTACCAGACTCACTGAGTAGAGAACAGAAAATGACCTATGTAGATCATATCATCAATGTCCTAGACTTGGCTAACTGTCAACATACAAGTAAGCTAGTCCCTTGTTATCAGATAGGATCTAGGGAACAGATTGAAAGGGTTACTCCTGAGTTTTCAGGAAGAGTTAATCAAGTGAAAATTGGGGTCCTTATAAATAATAATAAGTGTTGACTAAACAATACAAAGATATCACAGCTGTCAACAGCGATAACAAGTTGAATACATCAGTTCTCAATGGATCACTAATACAATAAGAATAGTCAAATTCTCACAAATTGAGCATAAAATTTTATCCCTCGATTTGGTTCGAACCCCCGTCTTCCAGCTTAGCAGGTTTATTGATTTTTACACCAAACAAATAACTACTTTGAGCATACATGTCTCTATGTTTTTCTCATTAAATAAAATTCAATTCCATATCCTTACTATACGAGAGTTCGATAGTTCCTTAAAACCGACCACGTGTTATCAGATGCATGCCGCATACATCAAAATTATGCACCCGAACTTTGTCAAATTATGCACATGCAGTGTTGCAATAGTCGCGTGCATGATGCACAAATTGAAAGTCATCTACTATTGTTACTCCATTGCATGATGTGTGCTGCTTGTATTAACACATGCGTGAACTAACATCGTGATGCAATTAACTGCATTCGAACATTGTGTATGCATTTATGCACTGTCATTTGTTCAGTAGCACATTCTTAAACCAGGACATTGATTTTGAGAAGAGGTATCAGGTTTGAGAAGAGGTATCTGCACTCTGTAGGTATCACATTTGTATTTAGCTACTTAGCTATAAAATAGCAAATATTGAACATGAGCAGCAATGTTGTATCCAAAGCAGCGTCAGTCGATCGATATCGCCTGAAAGACGTCAGCAAAATCGACTGTAGTGTAGACGTACCTTAATTTGGACCAGGACAAATGTTAGGGTATAGATTACCTCCCTTGTGTTGGGAGAGAAACCACTCAAATCTCCAAAAGTCAGTCAAACTGTTGTATGTACCTACGTACGTTTTTAACCATACCCTAACCCATGCCCTACCTTGAACCGCATTAAGCTCAAATCAACAAAATATCTACCATCCAACATCCAAGTTTCAGATTATATTACTGAAAGACGTCAGCAAAATCGACTGTAGTGTAGACGTACCTTATTTTGGACCAGGACAAATGTTAGGGTATAAGTTACCTCCCTTGTGTTGGGAGAGAAACCATTCGAGTTTCCAAAAGTCAGTCAAACTGTTGTATGTACCAATGTACCTACGTACGTTTTTAACCAAACCCTAACCCATGCCCTACCTTGAACCGCATTAAGCTCAAATCAACAAAATATCTACCATCCAACATCCAAGTTTCAGATTATATTACACGGGTTTTTAATTTCAGGGTTTGGAAATAATCAAATGAAACGTGATTATACTAATGGTTCTTACTTTCCAACAGCGTGAGCCATATAATCTCCATCGCCTTCATACGAAAACACCAAGGTAACATAAAACCAGAGAGTTATAAGGCAGATTATTTCACCCAATGCCCCACTAAGCGGATGAATGCTAACGTTTAGGCACTTATATTGTTCAATATACCACAGAGTTCATCGACCTGGCACCAGACAATACAACAGAGAGAAACCATTCACAATTTGATTTGCTCCATAAAAAATATAAATAAATAATTAAAATAATACGATCTCTTGTAATGTTGTTGAATGTGGCTGTTATAATATTCAAATACCTATTCAGTAAACTTTCTCTCTCTCTCTCTTGGTACGTAGGTAGGTATTTATAGGTAAATACTCGTAGGTATGAATGTATGTGTGTGAGTGAGAGAGAGAGAACTTGGTACGTAGGTAGGTATTTATAGGTAAATACTCGTAGGTATGAATGTATGTGTGTGAGTGAGAGAGAGAGAAAGAGAGAGAGAGAGAGAGAGAGAGAGAGAGAGAGAGAGAGAGAGAGAGAGAGAGAGAGAGAGAGAGAGAGAGACCATGTAGAAGAGAGAGAGAGAGAGAGAGAGAGAGAGAGAGAGAGAGAGAGAGAGAGAGAGAGAGAGAGAGAGAGAGAGAGAGAGCGAGAAAGGGCATACTAAAATAATAAAAGAGAAATGTTTTTGGGCATAAACTTTTGATGATGTGTATTTCTCTGAATTTTTTTATAGGCTAAAGCTGAAACTCGGCACACATTGAAATGGAGAATAATGATTGCCTTTACGACCATATTTTTCCTCTTCTTTTGACACCAATTCCATGGTTTATGTATTTTCTTCAGAAGAGGCTTAACACGCTAATTGCTAGACATAATATGTAGGCTCAAGACGGTCTGGAACTGTATCAACTTATTAACTAAATTTTAAATTTCCAATTCAGTAAACGTATAATATTTACAACATAAGGCTCAGAATGGGACACGTATAATTTAGACATAATATGTAGGCTCAAGACGGCCTGGTACTATATCAACTTATTAACTAAATTTTAAATTTCCAATTCAGTAAACGTATAATATTTACAACATAAGGCTCAGAATGGGACACGTATAATTTTACTATTTGGAGTTAAGGCATCTCCACTATTTTGAAAATCTGGGGGTTGTGACATCTCCACCAATTTTCAAAACCTGGGTGTTTTGAGAATGTGACATCTTCACCTATTTCCAAAATCTGGGAGTTCTGACATCTCCACTATTTTGCAAGGTTCATACTTAACTTCCTCTCACCTTCCTCATCTCATTTCTCTAAGACGGTTGCAGTAATCCAGTTGATCATGACAGTCAACGTGTTAAACTGTTAATGATCAATAAAGTAGGCCACAAAAGCACACCTGGTGGTTAGACGACCATCTTGAAACTCAAAACTTGATTGGGTACCAAAAAGAAAAAAAAAAAAAAAAAAAAAGAAAAAAGACACGAGAGAGGTATACGATAAAGCGTAGGGACGCTTGGGAACATTGCGGGGGACGTAACCAACCACGAAAAAAGAAATTCTTCTTGTTCTTGCTAATCTGATCACATCGTTTTCTTTGGTTTTTGCGTTTTGTATCTGCTAATTTGGCTGTTTTTCTGAGTATCCTGTGGTGGTGTAGTGGTCAAGGCGCTCGACTGGTTAACAGGAGGGCGTGGGTTCAATCCCAGCCGAGGTATGGAATTTTATCCTCAATATAATTTGAGAATTTGACTACAATAATAGTAGTAGCCTACTGCTGGAGTAAAGGGACTTTTCAGTCCTATGCGAGCAGTATAAATAAGCACTATTATTATTATTCAGATGATTGACAAGACCCAACACTGCCCATCTTATGCTGGGCCAATAGGAAAACACCAGAAAATAACCTTGTGAAACATTTACAATCCAAATACGAGTGCAAAGGGACAGCCTTTCAGAAGGATTGTGGAGTAAAAGCAAATACTTTGTCTTGTCACACTAGGTGTCAATATCTCAAATTAAACCTTCCTGCCGTATTTACTGCGCAATAATCGAAGCATCTGGAAGGCTGTTAAATACTAAAGGAATCTTGCAAGCATCTTTTTGCATCGCTATCTCTTTGCATATCCGCCACTTTTGAATGGCTGTCAAATTGAGCCTTCCTGTTTATGCACAACTTGCATCGTGCAAGCATTTGCATCATCTTTTTGCATCGCTATCTCTTTGCATATCCGCCACTTTTGAATGGCTGTCAAATTGAGTCTTCCTGTTTATGCGCAACTTGCATCAGGACTGAAGTAAGCCAATACGACGGCATTTACAGTTCATGAGAGCAGGTAATTGATGGGAGGGAGGGTGGGATGGCATAGTGACCCACTCACAGTGTTGTCAGGTCATTGACCTCCCCCCCTGACATGGGCTATACTCCCGCACTCTGGTCATGATACCGCGCTACTCTCTCTCTCTCTCTTTTTCTCTCTCTATCTTTCTCTCTCTCTCTCTCTCTCTCTCTCTCTCTCTCTCTCTCTCCATATGTATATTGAAAACGGGGAAAAAATCTCTCTTCTTTAAAACTTGTATGGTGGGGCAAACGACCAAATCTCACCGTGGTTACGCTTTGGATTCGGAGGTTCGATGGTTCGAGTCAAAGAGAAGTGATAAAATTTAGCACATAAAAGGACTTTCAAGTGTAACACGAACAGAATAGGCAAATAATATTCCACTTATTAAGCAGATAATAATAGGTAAAGCATCTGAAAACTTATCACTGTTATGAGATAGATTTCTGCTCTAGTACGAAAAAAAAAATATATACATATATATGGTAGGTACTTACATATTATGTGAGACTTTGGGAGTCAGAGTATTCTTTCTAAAAGAGGGGTTACATCCTAAAGACATCTTTCGAAATCCTATGAACGCCTTATGAATATGCAATGTGCGCTATTAGAAACATTGATGAACCAGAAAACCAGATCAACATGAGTTTCTAATACCGAATTAAAATTAGTTTTTACACCAAGTTACTCAATTTCTTTTCAACTTTTCCCTCCTTCAATCTCTTCTATTTTCTTTAATTTTCACTGAATTGAAATTATTACGTCTTTGTTTTTTTTTAATGTCCTTCTCAATATTCTCAAGCTCAACACGAGAGCGCAATAAAAACAAAACAGATAGGCCATATAATGCTAATCATGCACATGTAAACAATCCAGGCAGAACAACCCAGAACCCCAGAATCTTGACAAGGTAGAGCTAGGTACCTATATCTGCTACAACACCACCACAGTGTCCTTGTCGAACATAGTACCAAGTCGACGACACACGGTCAAACCTCGCGAAATACTGGTCAACAGACCGTACAATAACAACAAAGAGTAGAAGAGTTCCTGGAGTAAAATAAAGCTACCTACATAAAAAAAAGCAAAATTGATCTATTGTTAATTGAAAGAAGCAGAAGAATGATGAAAGGAATACGTCTCTTCTGAAGGTAGGGTGAGACAAGAGGTAGTAGGTACCGAACCTTAACTGGAAAAGCCGAGCAGCTTTTGAAAAAAGTAGAGTTTATTTACTGACAACGCGCAACGTTGATGGAAACGTAACTCCTCTGACATGTTTGTGAATAAATGAGAAATTTACATTTTGATAAAATATTTGGAAATGTAATCCAAATAATGATGCATATACTACGTGTCCACGGGTACACTTGACTTCATAATGATCAAATCACCCAACACACAACACAATTGCGTGATAAGAGATCGATGGAAAACATAGGTCAATACTCAAAAGATACAAAAGTCCATTTTTCTCAATCATCTGTAAAATACTCCACAATTAGACAGCGAGGACATTAATCCTTTCATTCTCTGTGGTTTACAAACCCAGCGAACAATAACAGTTATTCTGGGTACCTCATACATCCAGATACCTATAGTACTCCTATAGGAGTACCTGACAACGTTTTCTTCTCTGGCCGCCACTGGTTACTCCAGGTAATAGTAAGACCATTATCAATTCAAAAAATGAACCACTACATATCTCTGAGCCAATAATAAATAATAATCAAGAAAAACAAACCCAGCGAACAATAACAGTTATTCTGGGTACCTCATACATCCAGATACCTATAGTACTCCTATAGGAGTACCTGACAACTATTTCTATGTACTCATACGGGTCGTAAATTTGACTATGAACTGTAACTTCACTATAAGGAGGTGTGAATCTGTCATCTATACCGTCTATACCTTCAAATTATTAGGTAGTCTAATTAGCACTAGTTGCTGAAGGACCATTAATGTCAATAAATCTGGGCAAGGATAAAGTCTTCTAGTCCTCCATGAAAAACCTCTCGTAATTGCCTACTTCAATAATGTGATGTAAATAATTAATACAATTTCACAAAGGAAGGAGGTGTCTGTGAGTTCCTCATTTAAATTTTCATATTACTGATTACTTTGTCTTCTATAAGTTTATTTAGGTGGCACTGTGGCAACTAGGTATCTAAATGCAAGAGATTGTCAATATAGGTTGTCATCATTCTTGGAAAAATGAGACCAAAGCTCAGTTCATTGGACGTTTCAGTCCTATACAAGTTTGTTATAAATATTAATATATTCTATTTATATTCTCAAAGATGACCTTATAGAATCCTAGAGGAATAGTATAACTAGGGGGTTCTTATCTTGAGCATTTACTTCATTTAGGTGACACTGTCACAACTAGGTATCTAAATGCAAGAGATTGTCAAGTATCAAAGTTTATTTCATATTTCAACATTCTATGTCAATAGGTTGTCATCTTTCTTGGAAAAATGAGACCAAAGCTCAGTTCATTGGACTTTTCAGTCCTATACAAGTTTGTTATAAACATTAATAATTATATTCTATTTATATTCTCAAAGATGACCTTATAGAATCCTAGAGGAATAGTATAACTAGGGGGTTCTTATCTTGAGCATTTACTTCCCATGAGGTTAGCGATTTCGTAATGGATCGTTTTGGCCTTTTGAACCTTTGCATTTTGAACCCCTGGCACCTATTCATTATGTTTAACATTTTGAATTTTGAGTCATGTGTATACAATATCAGGAAACATTTTATTCACCTTTGTACGATTAATGTGCATAGGTAATTTTATTTTATCCAGGAACTAGGTACGAGCAGTATCGAGACATTTTCTGATAGGATCGGATGTCAAAAATAGAATGATGGTTATTTATCAGCAGATTATTTTATCAAATTTCCTAAAATATATTAATCAGTAGCTCTAACACTCGTATTTATGAACAAGAATGATCGTTCTTAGATCAGTCTCAAGTCAAAATTGACCAATCAAATGCCGTTTACCTACCTACTTCACATTGAAGAGAATTTTTCAGAGATCACCATCAGTCAGTCATTCATATAGGAGATTGTCCCTTATAAGGTGTTTGTGATTGCAATCGCTAGCACATAGACCATCAACTCGTATCAAGAAAGTTAATAAAAGTATCTGCTCTAAAAACGCCACATAAGCGTCCGAATCGATGAACATTCTTCCTATTGTTAATGTTGTGAACTTTGTTGGAGTTAAAAATAGTTCGATAAGCCCAAGAGCAAGGTTTAGTTGTTGTCTTCCTTCTTGTGGGTGAGGGTCTTTGTATACCTACCATTATATGTAGGTACCTACGTATTCTTCGGCCAATATGGATAGATTTTACCAGGCTACGTAGTTGTTTACCATGAGGCTGGAGTCGTTTGTACTGAATTGTTGATGGTTTGACTTACTAACCTGAAACAGATTAAAGAAATTTCAAATTTATAAGTTTACCTACTTCACATTGAAGAGAATTTTTCAGAGATCACCATGAGTCAGTCAGTCAGTCATTCATATAGGAGATTGTCCCTTATAAGGTGTTTGTGCTTGCAATCGCTAGCACATAGACCATCAACTCGTATTCACATTGAAGATAATTTTCCAGAGATCACCATCAGTCAGTCAGTCAGTCATTCATATAGGAGATTGTCCCTTATAAGGTGTTTGTGCTTGCAATCGCTAGCACATAGACCATCAACTCGTATCAAGAAAGTTAATAAAAGTATCTGCTCTAAAAACGCCACATAAGCGTCCGAATTACCGGATGTTGCTCTAGCAATTTATTTTTAAAATTTGGTACAAGGAACAAGTAGAAGTAAAGTTCAACGACTGGTTCCAATAATTTTTACACCCAATACCAAGAGAGTCGAAACTTTAAATTGCTTTTTCACATGTGAATGGATCTTGTTCTTATGATATAAGAAGATTTACTAGGCTACGTAGTTGTTTACCATGAGGCTGGAGTCGTTTGTACTGAATTGTTGATGGTTTGAGTTACTAACCTGAAACAGATTACTTGAACCAGCTGTCACATGACGAATAGGTAGACATTGGCAGTGCCTCTTCATGCTACAAACATTTCATACTTTGGTGAGTTTAGGTACTTTGCGGAATACTTTTACTTTTTAAAGAGAGTGTAAGTATCTTGATGTGGATACTTTCAATCTCTTTGACTTGAATTTTCGCTTTCAAACGGTAAGAAGATATTTGATTTCTACAATATTGCGGATTAGTTATTTCAGGAACATTGTAGGTAATTTCACACCAAACAATACTCGTAAGTAGGTATATCTATGTGAAATAAACCTAGATAAGTACCTAGGTTTTGTTAGTTCGTGATTTTCTTGTCTGATTTGTAATTATTATTTTAAGGTGACACTGTGACAACTAGGTATCTAAATGCAAGAGATTGTCAAGTATCAAAGTTTATTTCATATTTCAACACTCTATGTCAATAGGTTGTCATCTTTCTTGGAAAAATGAGACCAAAGCTCAGTTCATTGGACGTTTCAGTCCTATACAAGTTTCTTATAAACATTAATAATTATATTCTATTTAGGTATATTCTCAAAGATGACCTTATAGAATCCTAGAGGAATAGTATAACTAGGGGGTTCTTATCTTGAGCATTTACTTCCCATGAGGTTAGCGATTTCGTAATGGATCGTTTTGTCCTTTTGAACCTTTGCATTTTGAACCCCTGGCACATATTTATTTATGTTTAACATTTTGAATTTTGAGTCATGTGTATACAATATCAGGAAACATTTTATTCACCTTTGTACGATTAAAGTGCATAGGTAATTTTATTTTATCCAGGAACTAGGTACGAGCAGTATCGAGACATTTTCTGATATGCTTGAGGATCGGATGCCAAAAATAGAATGATGGTTATTTATCAGCAGATTATTTTATCAAATTTCCTAAAATATATTAATCAGTAGCCCTAAGTTTCCTTGTCTTCCTTCTTGTGGGTGAGGGTCTTTGTATACCTACCAATGACCTACCATTATATGTAGGTACCTACGTATTCTTCGGCCAATATGGATAGATTTTACTAGGCTACGTAGTTGTTTACCATGAGGCTGGAGTCGTTTGTACTGAATTGTTGATGGTTTGAGTTACTAACCTGAAACAGATTGTTTTGAGTTCATTGCTTCTTTGTTTCTGTTCTGTAATTGTATAGTCCTACTTTTTGGCATCAACATAATAATTATAGTAGGTATTACCATTTCATGTACCTTCGTGTCAAGTTTGTTATCTAGTTTCACATTCCTGTGTATTCTGCTTGATTATAAACGACGCTCTGATTTTGAGTTCATTGCTTCTTTGTTTCTGTTCTGTAATTGTATAGTCCTACTTTTTGGCATCAACATAATAATTATAGTGGGTATTACCATTTCATGTACCTTCGTGTCAAGTTTGTTATCTAGTTTCACATTCCTGTGTATTCTGCTTGATTATAAACGACGCTCTGTTTATACGTTATTGCATGGTTCTCTCTGTTTTCGCCTGCAATATTGTTTGCTCAGATAATTGCATGACATATTAGTTCACATGTCTAGTTGTCTGGTCTGACTTCTACTTCTCCGTCTGATGTCTGACTTGAACCAGCTGTCACATGACGAATAGGTAGACATTGGCAGTGCCTCTTCATGCTACAAACATTTCATACTTTGGTGAGTTTAGGTACTTTGCGGAATACTTTTACTTTTTAAAGATAGTGTAAGTATCTTGATGTGGATACTTTCAGAACTTTCAATCTCTTTGACTTGAATTTTCGCTTTCAAACGGTAAGAAGATATTTGATTTCTACAATATTGCGGATTAGTTATTTCAGGAACATTGTAGGTAATTTCACACCAAACAATAAGTAGGTATATCTATGTGAAATAAACCTAGATAAGTACCTAGGTTTTGTTAGTTCGTGATTTTCTTGTCTGATTTGTAATTATTATTCTCTAGACTGTGAAATAAACCTAGATAAGTAGGTTTTGTTAGTTCGTGATTTTCTTGTCTGATTTGTAATTATTATTCTCTAGATTTTTCAAGAGGTCATTAATAAAATACTCAGTTCTGTTTTCCCAGCAGTAAAGACTAGGTTGTCATGGGTCATGTTTGTAATCTATTCTACAGTCATAACAGTCATATTGTACAACCTTCAAATCATAAAAACACAAATACTAACCCATACTCTCCTCAACTTTAACAATTATTTCCATAGTGTCATTGAGAAATCTCTGAGGTTCGATGACCACTAACCCATTCTTTATTCAAGAAATTGGGTTCTTGGTTTGTACTTTATTTTCCATGTTGCTTTGTAACGGAAATTCAATGAACAATAAAAAAGAACAACAGCACCATTATTTTATGATTATTAAGATAGAGTGGAAGCTTTCTAATTTGGCCATGAAGATGTCAGTTTTTTATGGTGCGTAGTTTATTCCAAGCAGTAATAATGATCATTATCCTGATGGTGGGTTCAAGGAAAGTTGAAGTCAATGATCCAAACCTAACCGTTGTGTTGAGCTAATTATATTTAATCTACCTACATATCTTATCCTGAGATACCTCATGTTTAGTACACTAACAGCCCCCGTAGCCTAGTGGACAATACACTGGCTTAGAATGCAGGAGGTCCGAGCTCGACTTCCTGCAGGGTCAAAGTATTTTCGACATTGATGTGCTTGCGTCTTGCGGTGCAAAATTACCTGAGGACAATAGTTGAACCTTTGATATACAAAACAGAAAATAAACTTACAACTGTACATAGAATAGTTGAGAGTTGCAGTGTGAGATGGTTTGGTAGTTACTTTGGTTATATTATGGTTCGGGCGACACTTGCATGCCCCACTTGCAGAAATGGACAACGTAAATGATGTGGAGCCACGACATGAAATGACTCCTGGACTGTATCTTATCCTGAGATACCTCATGTTTAGTACACTAGCAACCCTCGTAGCCTAGTGGGCAATACACTGGCTTAGAATGCAGGAGGTCCGAGCTCGACTTCCTGCAGAGGCAAAGTTTTTTCGATATGCTTCCATTTCGCGGAGCATAATTACCTGAGGACAATATTTTAACCTTTGATATACAACACACAAAATAAACTTACACATCTACATAGAATAGTTCAGAGTTGCAGTGTGAGATGGTTTGGTAGTTACTTTGGTTATATGGTTCGGGCGACACTTGCATGCCCCACTTGCAGAAATGGACAACGTAAATGATGTGGAGCCACGACATGAAATGACTCCTGGACTGGTTGGGTGACTACTGTGGCGATTGCCAAGTTGTTCCTAATGCACTTGTACATTCTCAACCAGCAATTTAATTTCTAGATTTATTTGTGTTTTATTTTTTATCGCTGCAATAATATTGTATACGAACACATATTTGCATTAATTGTAGATTCCCATTTCCCGATTTACTCTTTAGAAAGTTCAGAGCTATTATACTGTGAAGTGCAGTTTGCAATCTACATAGACGCACATTTTGCCCTTTTTACCTACATAAGAAGCCTTACTCCCCAAGTTTTCAACGAAAATTACCAAACCCCATCCTAAAGATACTGTTTTTATTCAAACCTATGTTTTCCCGACTATGGTATACTACACACTACTCTACTGTCTGTAGTTTACACCATCACCGTGCTAATGAACTTTCGTTTCAAGGCAAGGACATTTTCCACAATACTCAGTAAATATTTAATCTGATGGAATCGCATCACCGTGCTAATGAACTTTCGTTTCAAGGCAAGGACATTTTCCACAATACTCAGTAAATATTTAATCTGATGGAATCGTACCTCGTCCACTTTTCTTTCCTCAGTGACCCTGGAGAATGGAAACTTGAGCTCTGGCTTAGTCTGATATAATTGTGCTCGGGAAAAGCTTATTTATTTTCCTGTCCTCGAGCGTCGTGCGTTCTCGTTTTTCTTCAGAGTTCAAACCGGGTCATGTTGCCTTTGTTAAGGACCTAGTTTTTTTCCCCAATGGATTAGTTACCTCTGTATTTTATGAACTATAGGCGCTATAGCTGATGGGTCGTATCCGTATTAGAATCTGTAGATAATAGATTCGTCCAAAGCACTTTAAATGTAAAAGGTTTTCTCGTCAACCCAATGGATTAGTTACCTCTGTATTTTATGAACTATAGGTGCTATAGCTGATGGGTCGTATCCGTATTAGAATCTGTAGATAATAGATTCGTCCAAAGCACTTTAAATGTAAAAGGTTTTCTCGTCAATGAAAGTTGAGCTTCCCAAAAATGAACTTTGAGTTATCTGATGTTATAGAGCTGTCATGTCTCTGACATCCAATCACCTAGCTAGGAACGTCCTTGAACAACTCAATACCATGATGTTATTCATAGGCTTCTAATGAAACATTCGCCACAAATAAGGTCATAAACTCTCCAATTGAGCCACAGGACTGTCAAGATCCTAGATAGCAAGACGTTTCAAAAATAAACTCCAGCAAGAATTTCTAATCCCATAGTAGGTAAATTTAAATTGTGAATTCTAAAAATAAATGAGCACGACTTTGCGTAAGTCAAGAATTTATGTTTTGAAAAAATAAAAGTAGGTACCTCTATGTTGGTAAAAGCAAGAGTTAGATAGATATAGTAGGTAAATTTAAATTGTGAATTCTATAAATAAACGAGCACGACTTTGCGTAAGTCAAGAATTTATGTTTTGAAAAAAATAAAAGTAGGTACCTCTATGTTGGTAAAAGCAAGAGTTAGATAGAATTTACCAACGGCAATATCCAATACCAATCGCCATGCCAAAATTGGAATCTTGAATTCTTGAATGTTGATCACAGACCGAGTCAATTCATTGCATTCTTTAGGACAAGTTTTCTCACAAATCTTGCTCTAATCTTTATAATATGTGTTTAGTATTTTCCATAAAAGTGTCTAGTTCGCAGGAAAGACATTTTTAGTGGTTAAGAGATCAGGTGTTGTTTCTTCTTCAAATAGGACTTGGGCTACTTTCTCTATATTATTTCCAAACGCCATCGCCACTACAATTGGAATCAAGTTATCAAGTCACAAGTGCCAAGTACATCCTGCATCAATATGCTTACCACTACCAAATCAAAACAAACGACAAGACTTTCATATTGTAAATGGGAGGACTCTTTCCTGTGTTCTGATTACTCAAATCCTGATAGTTATCATTGAACAGCATCTACATCTACCTAAATATGAGTAAGTTCTTTGTACAAAATGAGCTCTTGCCAAATATAGCCCCATTATTTCCTGAACCAAATCCATTGTTTATGCTGAGGTGATCTTTAAAGGAAGGACCATTTTCTGTACTATTTTCATTGTAGGTATACGAGAGAAGAGCCATTTCTCCTCTCATGGACCTCCTCTTAAGAAGATATGAGCTGATCTATATGTATAGGAAGGACCATTTTCTGTACTATTTTCATTGTAGGTATACGAGAGAAGAGCCATTTCTCCTCTCATGGACCTCCTCTTAAGAAGATACCTTACCCACTTGACTGTTGCAACTTGCAAAGCTCAGCGTGCTCGAACAGGAAAGGGAGTACCAGAGAATACCTACATTTTGACATTGAGATTACTAGTCACAAGAAAGTAACCGGGCAAAACGATTAGAAAGCTATTATGCAGTTTGGTCCGCGGGGTATGGTGAGCAGAAACAGAATACCCTCTTCAGTGACGAGGATTAAGAGACAAGTTCCCACTGAGGGTGATTGAGCGTTAGAAAGTAACCAGTTGAAATGTTGATATACGGGATAATATGGGATATGGGTAATGTTTATAGATTGTGGGAATGATATATTCCGGGACCTTCTGTATGACTAGCTTGTGGCGACCAAGGTAACTTCAATACTCTCCTCCCGGATATGGGTAATGTTTAATGTTTATAGATTGTGGGAATGATATATTCCGGGACCTTCTGTATGACTAGCTTGTGGCGACCAAGGTAACTTCAATACTCTCCTCCATTGGGTAATGTTTATAGATTGTGGTAATGATATATTCCGGGACCTTTGAATGACTAGCTTGTGGCGACCAAGGTAACTTCAATACTCTCCTCCAGCAATAACATCACCCAGATCCCAGTCTGGGTAAGGCCAGCAACACGTAATAATTTATTGATGCCCAGGAGATCACATCCGGATATTACCACACACAACTGAACTTACATTGGTGGAAGTTTTGGCATCTCCACTAATCAATTATACTCTCCTCCAGCAATAACATCACCCAGATCCCAGTCTGGGTAGGGCCAGCAACACGTAATAATTGATGCCCAGGAGATCACATCCGGATATTACCACACACAACTGAACTTACATTGGTGGAAGTTTTGGCATCTCCACTAATCAATTATTCAGTTCAAAACGATAGAATCTCTTCTCCTGCTAGGAGGTAGAAGAATTGAAATCCCTCAAGATAAAAGCATGGGGTACCGAAGAGACCTATAGCATTATGATCTTGATATTAGCAAGGACGAGGAGAAACTGATTTGAATAAATGAAACTATTTGGATTAAAGAGGTTTGACAGAGAAAACTGTAACTGCTATGGTCTTATCGTCCCGAAATCGAAGAGAGAAGGAAGATAGGATAGGAGAAAGCCAGCCGTTCCGTCGAACATTATCCCATCAGGATAAAATTCGCCCCGTGCGGGAATCGAACCCGCGGCCTAGCGCTTACAAGGCAGACGCGCTACCAACAAAGCTAACTAGGCTGGCTATGAACAGTCTTTTTATACTAGTAAATGCCACCACTGGTCCCTACTCGATTACAGCAGCTACTCAAAGGTAAATAAATTATGATGTATTATTTATTTATTTACAAGCATGATTTATTATTTATTAGATTTATCTATGTATCTCTTATAATAATTGGATAATTAACCAAATAAATAATACTACCTACCTACAAATTTTTTTTTTAAATATGTATGTTTAAACAATCCTTTGAAACCTCCCTCTGCCTCTCTCTCTATCTCTCTCTCTCTCTCTCTCTCTCTCTCTCTCTCTCTTCCTCTCTCTCTCTCTCTCCACTAATCAATTATTCAGTTCAAAACGATAGAATCTCTTCTCCTGCTAGGAGGTAGAAGAATTGAAATCCCTCAAGATAAAAGCATGGGGCACCGAAGAGACCCATAGCATTATGATCTTGATATTAGCAAGGACGAGGAGAAACTGATTTGAATAAATGAAACTATTTGGATTTCTACAACATCCAAAACTCTCGACGCTACAAGATCTGTAGAAAGTTGCCCTCAAAACGGTACGGTACAAGAAACCAATAGACAAGTATCACATTCTACAAACCAATGGACTTTGACAATCTAAGTACTCTACTTTTCAGACACAAGTGCCCTTAATAGATAGTGGCTTTCTGGAGTACAGCCCCGAGAGTAACAGGGTGTTAAAGAGGCAAGTACAGCAAGTACTAATATTCTAAAATGTCGGAAAGAATAAAAGTTTAGGAGCTTATGGTAGGTACTTTAGTCACTTTGATAATGATGCTGCATCCAGCCTGAAGATAATAATTATTTACATATTCAATCGTTTGAATTATTCCTCTTTTATCTCTCTCTCTCTTTTCATCTTTCTCTCTCTCTCTCTCTCTCTATCTCTGTTCTCTTTTTTTCTTTCTCGTGCTCTCTCTCTTTTCCCTCCTCTCTCTATCTTTCTCCTCTCTCTCTCTCTCTTTCTCTCTCTTTCACTAGTATACCTACACTTTCCAAATCTCTTCCTTTTTACTCTCCAATTTTTTTCCAAAATTTATTCGGGCATTAAAAAATAAACACGTAAGCGGCTCCTTTCATCTTTCTCTCTCTCTCTCTCTCCATCTCTGTTCTCTTTTTTTCTTTCTCGTGCTCTCTCTCTTTTCCCTCCTCTCTCTATCTTTCTCCTCTCTCTCTCTTTCACTAGCATACCTACACTTTCCAAATCTCTTCCTTTTTACTCTCCAATTTTTTTCCAAAATTTATTCGGGCATTAAAAAATAAACACGTAAGCGGAAAAATCTATCTGGAAGATTTTATCCCGTTTTTACTCCCCTTTTATCCCTTTCCTCCCCTACAAATGTAGCTCTAGGTAGGAAATACGTAAAAAAGAGAAAGGGGAGAGAAAAAATCGCTATAAATTTGCTCTCTCATTTTGATCTTTTCTCCCTTTCCCTCTCTTATTTTTTTTCCTCTTTTTTTTCGGTTCAGTTAAGTTTAAACTTTAAAGCGAAAAATAATATAAAAAAGAAAATAATTAGGTACCTACCTATAGCGTTGAATAATATTAGAATTTGATTTATTTTGAGACGCGTTCGTACATAAAGAATCCTAAAGGAGGAGGAGGAGGAGGAGGAGGAGGAAAAATCTCGTAGGAACGAAGTGTGTGACGATCATTGCACATTGCATATACGAAAACTAAAACCAGGCGTTCATACAAATGTTTTCTTCATAATGGAGCAGTTGCAAATGGGTAAAAATTATAAATAAGTGGTCGATTCCTATGTAAAAAGTTGGGAAAAATCCAAATCTGAGGTCATATTAAAACTAATATTTTCTAGATATAATCGAGTAAAAATATAATAGAAGAGATTGGAATATTGCAACTTGAAATTTCTGCTAAAACAGTTGTTCTTATAATATAAGATTCCCTTACTAATCCATGCCCCATTGTTTTGATTCCAGTACTCTGCACTATTGAGATTACCAGACTCACTGAGTAGAGAACAGAAAATGACCTATGTAGATCATATCATCAATGTCCTAGACTTGGCTAACTGTCAACATACAAGTAAGCAGATAGGATCTAGGGAACAGATTGAAAGGGTTACTCCTGAGTTTTCAGGAAGAGTTAACCAAGTGAAAATTGGGGTTCTTATAAATAATAAGTGTTGACTAAACAATACAAAGATATCACAGCTGTCAACAGCGATAACAAGTTGAATACATCAGTTCTCAATGGATCACTGAAGTTAGAAACGTTGCGTGTGGTTGGTATCCGAATGGGTGACCATCTAGGTCTCTAGGCAATCGTGTTGGGCTGGGTGACTTCAATGTGAGGAGGTGAGAAATTTGTCGCCAAATGGAGGGTAAAACCCCCGTGACCAAAAACCTTAGAAGATACACAGTCAAGTTAAAAGTTTACCCTTGTTAGCTAAATTAAGTGTTGACTAAAGACTAAACAATACAAAGATACCACAGCTGTCAACAGCGATAACAAGTTGAATACATCAGTTCTCTTCACTGAAGTTAGAAACGTTGCGTGTGGTTGATATCCGAATGGGTGACCATCTAGGTCTCTAGGCAATCGTGTTGGGCTGGGTGACTTCAATGTGAGGAGGTGAGAAGCTTGTCGCCAAATGGAGGGTAAAGTGACCATCTAGGTCTCTAGGCAATCGTGTTGGGCTGGGTGACTTCAATGTGAGGAGGTGAGAAGCTTGTCGCCAAATGGAGGGTAAAACCCCCGTGACCAAAAACCTTAGAAGATACACAGTCAAGTTAAAAGTTTACCCTTGTTAGCTAAATACCCTTTAGGGATGATCTATTCATTTTCCAAGCTAATCTCACGCCTGTCTCTGTTTAAATTTCAGTCATAGGAGATTATATGAAACGAGGACTCTCTGGAGGGGAAAAGAAGAGAGCCAACATAGCGTGTGAACTACCCTTTAGGGATGATCTATTCATTTTCCAAGCTAATCTCACGCCTGTTTCTGTTTGAATTTCAGTCATAGGAGATTATATGAAACGAGGACTCTCTGGAGGGGAAAAGAAGAGAGCCAACATAGCGTGTGAACTACTGACCAATCCTGCCTTGATGTTGCTAGATGTAAGTATGCTCGGGAACCTTTGTATCAGGAGATTAGGACTATTAGGGCCCAGTTGGTTCAATCGTCAGCCAGTCAATGGTCAGCTGTACATAAATGCATTTTGTCCAACTTGAGTGGACTGTTACAAGAGGCCAATGGTATTTACTCGATACACGAGGCTTGTAGCTAGACTGACTACTGTAATCCAGCATTCAGCCATTATGACCAGCTGGTCTTATCAAAATGACAGCAAGGAAGCAGGGGTATATAATAGATAAATACATCAAGAGTGTAGGGATTGTGTATCAGGAGATTAGGACTATTAGGGCCCAGTTGGTTCAATCGTCAGCCAGTCAATGGTCAGCTGTACATAAATGCATTTTGTCCAACTGGACTGGACTGTTACAAGAGGCCAATGGTGTTTACTCGATACACGAGGCTTGTAGCTGGACTGCCTACTGTAATCCAGCATCCAGCCATTATGACCAGCTGGTCTTAATGACAGCAAATGACAGCAAGAAAGCAGGGGTATATAATAGATAAATACATCAAGAGTGTAGGGATTGTGACTTTTGTGAGGCAGATAATGTCACCATCCCTATACTCTTTATATGAAGATTCACAAAGTTACCTATACCTAGTCTTCGATAATGTAGATATAACGTGTTAATATAGGCCGGGCGGCGCTTCGAACTCTTGACCTTCACGCCTCCCGGCACGCTTGATATCTCTTAGTACTCTTTATATGAAGATTCACAAAGTTTCCTATACCTAGTCTTAGATAATGTAGATATAACGTGTTAATATAGGCCGGGCGGCGCTTCGAACTCTTGACCTTCACGCCTCCCGGCACGCTTGATATCTCTTAGTAGCGCGTTCAAAGTTTTAAACTGCTTTGACTTGGCGGGGCAGAGTGCTACCGAGCTCCTTAATAATAATCGTCTCGTGAATTTTGGAAAGTTGACTTATATCCAATTGATTTCTCCAGGAACCTACCTCGGGCTTAGACTCACACGCCGCCTACAGTTTGATGTCCTCGTTGAAAAGATACGCGGAGAAGGAAGGCAAGACCGTAGTCGTCACTGTACATCAACCATCTTCCCAAATATTTCACATGTTTGACAAACTCCTCCTGTTGTGTAACGGTCAGGTAAGTTACCAGTGTGATTTCTTACCCCCAGAACTTAACCACTTTCATACCATTTTAATTTTTTGACACTTCTGAGAGAGTCAAAACTTTTGACGTACCTATTTGGTCAGTGGTCACTTACAACACCGAAACCAAGTTGCCAAGTTCCGAATCCTTCAAGTCTATTAAAAAATTAATGAAAGGTTCTCGGATTTTTCTCTTTCGATAATCTGATTTGTATTTCTCATCTTCATTTTGCAGACTGCATACTTCGGAGACACAAACAAAGTGCTACCTATTTGGTCAGTGGTCACTTACAACACTGAAACCAAGTTCCGAATCCTTCAAGTCCATTAAAAAATTAATGAATAGATTCGTTGGCAAAGACAAATCAAGAGCAAAAGGTTCTCGGATCTTTCTCTTTCGATAATCTGATTTGTATTTCTCATCTTCATTTTGCAGACTGCATACTTCGGAGACACAAACAAAGTGGTCGACTTCTTTCACAATATAGGACTAACAGTGATGCCCCACTATAATCCTGCTGACTTCATTCGTAAGTATTCAGCATATTGTTTTGTCTGCTAAGTTTTTCGTATTTACCGCATTGGCAGACTTCGAATTTTCTCTTTTTTCTCCATTTGTTGAACATTGTACTTTTGATGTTTGAGGGATTATCCCTGATTACGACATGAATGTAATCTATCTTCTGAAGAATATTTTTTGCTTCCATCAACATATGCAGATTGTTCCTTCCACCCAACCAAAGAGTATTGTTTTGTCTGCTAAGTTTTTCGTATTTACCGCATTGGCAGACTTTGAATTTTCTCTTTTTTCTCCATTTGTTGAACATTGTACTTTGATGTTTGAGGGATTATCCCTGATTACGACATGAATGTAATCTATCTTCTGAAGAATATTTTTTGCTTCCATCAACATATGCAGATATCTTGATTGCACTTCCAAAATTTAGAGGATGAGGCCCTTCTAATAACATCATTTAATCCATACTTTCTCCTTCAACTTCCAGTGGAACAAGTCAAAGGCAGCGAAGAAATGCGAGAGAAGATCAAAAATTTAGAGGATGAGGCGCTTCTAATAACATCATTTAATCCATACTTTCTCCTTCGACTTCCAGTGGAACAAGTCAAAGGCAGCGAAGAAATGCGAGAGAAGATCATCATGGCTTCCAAAGAGGCGAGGCTTCACCCAAGCTATCCCGAAGAACTGCAACCACAATACTTTTCCAATGCCAACTCTATCTGTGATAAATACTTGACACACCACCTGCACCATAGCAACAACCACCATAGCTTTTTCAATTACCATCACCATCATCATATACAAGCGAATGGTGAGTGATCTTCAGCAACTTTCAGAACTTCAGTGTCGTAAGCATGCTATTTCCTGAACAGGATTTCCGATAAAGACCTTGTTTTTCCTGCTCGAATGGAACTGTGAAAAGTCGCTTTATCCAGGAATACCTCGTCAATTGAACATGGTCTTTCAATTTTCTTGACCTGCCTAATGTCACACAATCTAACTGTTGCCCTTCTCTCTGCCCCTTTCCCTCAAGGTAACGTACGCCAGTGTCGTAAGCATGCTCTTTCCTGAACAGGATTTCCGATAAAGACCTTGTTTTTCCTGCTCGAATGGAACTGTGAAAAGTCGCTTTATCCAGGAATACCTCGACAATTGAAAATGGTCTTTCAATTTTCTTGACCTGCCTAACGTCACACAATCTAACTGTTGCCCTTCTCTCTGCCCCTTTCCCTCAAGGTAACGTACGCTCTTCCTCCTGCCACTGTCCCAAACAAACCTGGCTCCCTCAGGACCACAAAGCCTCCGGGATTGGTGAAACCCAGCCACACCCTCTGGGCTATACCGCAGTGTCCGTGAAGGAGGAGGAGGAATGCAAACAGTTGTGTTTGGACAGTCAGAGTCATGCCAGTTCAAGTGTTAGTAGCTCCTATGATGACATGAGCTGGCAGTGGCCCACCTCCTTCTGGACGCAGTTTAAGGTGAGTTTGTAAGCTGGCTCTCGAATACGTCAGTCGGTCGACAGATTTCAGCAAATGAGATGCCGAAGACCAGTTTTTTTCTCAATTCTTTGAAAATCAGTAGATTAAGATATTCTCCTGGAATCGAGCTTTTATTTAATCAATCTTCTTTGAGTCAATGATAAATATTGTGAACAACTAGGGACAGGAACAGGAAGGATAACTGTGTGATACGCACGTCGTCATTAGTTCATTACTTTCAAACGGGGTTCTAAAGAAATTCCTGTGTGTGAAGTCCAGTATGATTATTACAACCGACTTGGTTATTTATTCATACCTGTTTCTTCGACCTGATTCCAGGTTTTAAGTCAAAGAAATTTCCAAGAGGCCCGGCCTCGCATGCTGTCCACACTGAACTGGGTTCAAACCATCGGGCTCGGTATCATGGCTGGACTCCTCTGGTTTCAACTACCAAGAACTGAAGAGGCTCTCCATGACATTCAAGGATGGATGTTTTTCTCCACCACATTTTGGATGCTGTTTGCCCACTTTGGCGCTTTGGCTTCATGTGAGTATTTAAATCCTTCTTTCAACTTTGAACGAGATTCGTAATGATAAAAAAGGAATAATTCTGGTTGGACATTTTTTCCTAATGCAGTAAGTACTTAATTCAAAATATTTCTATATACAATATCCATGTGCTCCCATAGAGAGAAATCTATTCCATTTGCTAAATTTCTTATTCGGCTTTTTTCGAAGAACGATTTCATAACTCTTTGGGCTCTACGTTTCTTTTAGTTCGAATCATTGGCTATTGGCATAGTGCCATCAACAATAAACAAACAAATTTAGTGAGAAATAACACAAAAACTCGTGTAGTGTAAATATACCGAAGCTGTGAACTATTTTACACACCTTGGCGCACACTTGTATCGCACGTAGACAAAACAATCAGGAAACGGTGAATTACAACCAACACCAAATTCACTGAATAACAGATAGTAAATAACAAAATCTGACAATAGGAAATAGGAAAAATACATATTCTGCTCGATCATAAATTATCGCCAAACCATTTTTGATTCAGTAAGCAGTTCAAAGAACTAAGAAGGAGGAAAGAAGGATCAAAGCACAAGGAGAGAACCATAAACCATAAGTTATAATCAAACAATTGAAATAATATTGTCATTAGGTCATCAGAGCAATTCTTGGGTGAAAGGGTAAAAGGAGATACACAAGAAACAATAACAAATAAAATGGGACAATAGAACAACGATATGCTACCCTTATCAATCAAACAATTGAAATAATATTGTCATTAGGTCATCGGAACAATTCTTGGGTGAAAGGGTAAAAGGAGATACACAAGAAACAATAACAAATAAAATGAGACAATAGAACAACGATATGCTACCCTTATTGACAGAATAAGAAGACAATGGAACGTTTGAAGAACAATGAGGTCCCATTAGTACAATAGAATAGAGAGAACAATAAAAGACATCATTAGAGGGACAGGGGACATTCATCACTTGACCAAAGGCGACAACTTTCTATCAGGGCAACATTACTGTTATACTTGTAGGTGTTTTACAGTTATTTATTATTTTATTAGGTTACTTTCTTTCTATTATGTTGGTACGGTACCCCACGCATACGGGTAAAAGGAAACTCTACATATAATATGTCAAGTTACTTCTTGTTGTATTATTGACAATATGTTTCTATGAAGTTATTTCAATCTTCTTGCAATGCCACTGCCATTTATCACTATCTACCATGTTCGGTATCCCGGTCTAATAACATCCCCTACATCCTGTGTTTTGTTCCTCAGTTCCTCCAGAGCGTGAAGTGATCAACAAGGAACGTCTGTCTGGTGCATATCGTCTATCCGCTTACTATCTTGCTAAGATGGTGGGTGAGCTCCCATTGACCATCACACTGCCCGCTGTATACCATTTAATATCCTATCCAATGCTGGGACTTCAGAGTCCTACAGTGTTCATTACTCTGCTGGGATTCCTCCTGCTCAACTCCATTGTAGCTCAGGTAAGATTCAACATAGATGAAGAAGTGACAAGAAGGTCATTTCACACTCTGGTTAAGAGTTGTGATAATTTTTCACATTTTATTAGCAGATACCTGAGTGATATTAATACTGAAAGTAGTAGATCAAGGGAGACTTTCCACAGCATAATGTTTGACCATTTCCCCTTATGCATTGTATACCTACCAGCATACCTATTTATTCTAAAAATTATAACGAGAGTTAATTTGATATCTAACTAATGTTTCGTATGTTCTATGTGCAGAGCGTGGGATTCTTCGTGGGTGCTTGCTGCATGGATATGCAGGTCTCCATCACCATTTCCGCCCTCTACACACGAGATCAAGGAGACTTTCCACAGCATAATGTTTGACCATTTCCCCTTATGCATTGTATACCTACCAGTTTACCAGTATGCCTATTTATTCTAAAAATTATAACGAGAGTTAATTTGATATCTAACTAATGTTTCGCATGTTCTATGTGCAGAGCGTGGGATTCTTCGTGGGTGCTTGCTGCATGGATATGCAGGTCTCCATCACCATTTCCGCCCTCTACACACTGGCCACTCAACTATTTGGCGGTTACCTAGCAACCAACATCCCGTACTGGCTCAAATGGATGCAGTACCTCTCCATGGTGCACTACGCCTATCAGAACATGCAGATTGTAGAGTTCAGTGAAGGTCTACCCATCCAATGTGCGACCCAGTCCAAGTTTGACGCCTGCGCTAATTCGACCTACATCCCCGTGGATGCTATTCTAGAGTCCCAGGGTTCAAGTCTGCCCTTGTGGTGTAACACACTTATCCTCATTGGATTCCTCGTCTTCTTCCGTACCCTGGGATACATTGTACTGCGGTACTTCCGACGACCTGGCTAATACCATACAGGTCTCAACTCTTTGTTTCTTATCAAATGCAAAATTACGCGGATATCTTCTCTTTTTGATAACTGATTGGGGCAGATAGGAAGCAGACTGAGATAAGTTTGACATAACGAATGTCTTGTCAGATGACTGCCTGTCAATTTGAAAACGGCTTGTATTTCGAGAAAAATTAAAGATTGCTCAGTCTATTTTGATTGTAATTAAATTTTGTTAGAAGTTACCCTAATTATAATTTCATTTTACTGTGTGGCGAGGACCTTTCAATCTCTAAAGGTGGTTTAACCTCTCATACAACAACAGGACATGATTATCTAACGTTAGAGCCTTTGTAAATATTGTACTATAAGCATTGAATGTGATACATTATTTTCCGATTGTAAACTTGATCCAAACCACACCAACTATTATTTCCTGAGGATCTATCGCCCCATTAAAATCATTTATCTATCAGTTTTCAAAAAGAAAAGAGTTCTGATTTTTTTCTTCAAAATTTTGGCTGTGTAATTATAACAAAAAATATATTTTTTACGACAATTATATATTTTTTTTTTTTAATTCCTAATGTTAACTTTAATGTTACGATAAAAATAACTAATTAAGGTAATTATGGAGAAGTCACGTCCGTGGAAAAGAAAAGCTCCTTTTTGTATTTAATCTAACCCTGAGACTGGCGCGGCGCTTCGAACTCTTGATCTTGACGTTGATTTTTCTTCCAAAATACCAATAAAATTTATAAAAATTCTCCAAAATGATTTTAGACCTAAAGCTTGTTAAGCCAACCTATAGTTACATAGCTTGGAAGGTACCGCGCCTAGGTAAGCGTTAGGTCGCGGGTTTGATTGCCAGCCGCGGCGAACTTCATCCGCAACAGATAAGGTTCGTTCTCGGAATGGCTGGCTTTCTCCTATCCTGTCTTCCTTCTCTCTTCGATTTCGGGATAATAAGACCTCAGCAGTTACAGTTCCCTCTATTAAACCTCAAGACTGGCGCGGCGCTTCGAACTCTTGACGTTGATTTTTATTCCAAAATACCAATAAAATTTATAAAAATTCTCCAAAATGATTTTAGACCTAAAGCTTGTCAAGCCAACCTATAGTTACATAGCTTGGAAGGTACCGCGCCTAGGTAAGCGTTAGGTCGCGGTTTGATTGCCAGCCGCGGCGAACTTCATCCGCAACAGATAAGGTTCGTTCTCGGAACGGCTGGCTTTCTCCTATCCTGTCTTCCTTCTCTCTTCGATTTCGGGATAATAAGACCTCAGCAGTTACAGTTCCCTCTATTAAACCTCTTCGTTGATTCGTAGAAGCTTAACCCATCCTCTAGGGCTGTTAGCCCCTACACTTAAGCCTCACCTCTAAAATAACAAAAGCTTTGTTTAGCTAGGGGACGTTAAACAGAGAGTAGACTAGCGTCTGGCTGTGGGACTATAAACAGGGAAGAGAACAGCTAACCCTAACCAGCCTAGCTAGCTGGCAGTTCTTCAAAGGGTTCTCTCTGCTTTTAAAGAACAAACACAAGTCCTCACAATGGTTGACTGCGGTTCAGGACGAGCCTATTAAACATGGCTAGAGACCATCTCCCAGGTGTATGGAAGATACAAAAAAATATCCTCTCTTTAATCTGCCATCACCATTCGGCGAAAGCTAAAGCCGCTATAAAAACAACAACATTTAAACCTCGGAGTGGGCTTTTTGTGTATAGGTAACAAAGCTTTTAAAAAAGCATGGTAACTTATCGTGATTGTTCTTATCATACAGGATTCTGCTATGGAGTGAACCATCTCCAGAGAAGTTCAAGCTAGACCTGAGTGGCCTGATTGAGAAACCTAAAGCCAAGGAGCTGGATACAGGAGAGGAGATTGATGATGCACCTGAAGAAATGGCTGCACAAAAAGTTTAGAACTAGAGGTAGACTTGAAGAGAGACTTAAGGTAGATTTGATATGACATTGAGGCGAAAGTCAGCCCCTTTCAATCGCAATCCATCGGTGTATGGAGGAACCAGGTACTTAAAAGAGATTTTCAACTCGAAATACCAGAGTTCGTGTTTAGCAGGGTCCCGGTGGGTTCGATTCTCGCCCGAGGCGGATTTTATCCTGAACCGATAATGTTCGTTCTTGGAATGGCTGGCTTTCTCCTATCCTATTTTCCTTCTCTCTTAGATTTCGAGACGATAAGACCTTCGCAGTTACAGTTCCCTCTATCAAACCTCTTCCTCCATGGGTGTATGGAGGGACCAGATAATTAAGAGTTAGATTTTCAACTCGAAAAACCAGAGTTCGTGTTGAGCAGGAGAGGGTCCACACTTCTGTTGGAAATGTTGTATAAGTGTGAACACTGGTTTAGACTATTACAACATTTGACCCCAAGACTTTTCTACTGTTAACTGTCCGTGGCGCTGTATAGAGTACTGGGTTCGACACCCCTGACGAGGCATTTGTTATCTGTGATTCTCAGGCTTCTAACTCCTTCAGTCGCATTTTATTCTCCAAGTTTTTATGTGAGGACCTCACTCAATCATGTAAAATCACATTATAGTCTACCTCTAGTTCTAAACTTTTTGTGCAGCCATTTCTTTAGGTTCATCATCAATCTCCTCTCCTGTATCTAGCTCCTTGGCTTTAGGTTTCTCAATCAGGCCACTCAGGTCTAGCTTGAACTTCTCTGGAGATGGTTCACTCCATAGCAGAATCCTGTATGATAAGAACAATCACGATAAGTTACCATCCTTTTTTAAAAGCTTTGTTACCTATACACAAAAAGCCCACTCCGAGGTTTAAATGTTGTTGTTGTTGTTGTTGTTGTTTTTGTAGCGGCTTTACCTTTCGCCGAATGGTGATGGCAGATTAAAGAGAGGATATCTTTTTGTATCTGCCATACACCTGGGTGATGGTCTCTAGCCATGTTTAATAGGCTTGTTTTGAAGCGCAGTCAACCATCGTGAGGACTTGTGCTTGTTCTTTAAAAGCAGAGAGAACCCTTTGAAGAACTGCCAGCTAGCTAGGCTGGTTAGGGTTAGCTGTTCTCTTCCCTGTTTATAGTCCCACAGCCAGACGCTAGTCTACTCTCTGTTTAACGTCCCCTAGCTAAACAAAGCTTTTGTTATTTTAGAGGTGAGGCTTAAGTGTAGGGGCTAACAGCCCTAGAGGATGGGTTAAGCTTCTACGAATCAACGAAGAGGTTTAATAGAGGGAACTGTAACTGCTGAGGTCTTATTATCCCGAAATCGAAGAGAGAAGGAAGACAGGATAGGAGAAAGCCAGCCGTTCCGAGAACGAACCTTATCTGTTGCGGATGAAGTTCGCCGCGGCTGGCAATCAAACCGCGACCTAACGCTTACCTAGGCGCGGTACCTTCCAAGCTATGTAACTATAGGTTGGCTTGACAAGCTTTAGGTCTAAAATCATTTTGGAGAATTTTTATAAATTTTATTGGTATTTTGGAATAAAAATCAACGTCAAGAGTTCGAAGCGCCGCGCCAGTCTTGTTTTTCGACATTTTATATACCTGGTAATGAAATCCTCATCTTCTGGCTTGGAGGGTGGTTTCATGGTGCTGATGTCTGCTAGAATTCTCTTCAAATTATCCTCCAATTGCTCTTGAGACATATCCAGCTATAAGCATTAAGCAAAGATACATTTTATACAGTGACGATGACGTTAGACCCATAAGAAGCAAAAAGTGATGACTTGAAATTTTTAAATAAAATAATGGCTATCAATTGACAGATTCTACACTAGTGGTTCTGTGAACTGTAGACCTCACTCAGACTCTTTTACTTAAGCTGAGACTTTAATTAAATACCCTCTTTTCTTCATCATTCATGTACGAAAATTTCTTAATCGAAGTTTTTCGACTCTGTGCAGGAAATACTAGGTTCACTCAGCTTTGTGAGGACAATAAAGTAGCTACCAGTGGCGATATTGTAAAAATTAATGAACTGACAGAGTTAGTAATTAAAGGAGGAGGCACTTAGTCATGCTGTGTTATCCACAAAAATTGTCTTTAAAGAGGCTCGCAACATTAGAATAGAATAGAATAGAATAGAATAGAATAGAATAGAATATACCTTGTTTATCCTGATGATGACAATGAAAAAAGATACAACAGGTAAAGATAGGTAGTGGTAGAGACATTGTGAGAGTAATTGTGATAAGGAAAATAGAAAGGAAGGTTTCACAGACAGACAAATTTTGTGTTCATGATATAGAAGGTGAGTTGAAGCTAAATGTTGAATTTAGCTCAAGGAAGTTATTAACTAACTCTATGGGCGTTTTGAGGTAGAATTTTTTTCCATCACAAAAGAAAAAAAAAAACGAAGGAAAGACAAACGAAGATGAAGAACACAAATTCTTTTGAGAAAAAGAAAAATTGAAGAGAGGAAATGAAAGAGAAAGAGAGAGATGGGATAATATCTTTTATGCAGTATCACAGATGTTTTAAAAAACTTCAAAAAAAATGTTTTAACATAATGCTTTTGTATAGGCAGTGAGTAAGACAGTAGCAAATGTTGTAAAACGAGGAATCAGCTTAACAGTTAATACAATTTCAGAGGTTTTTCACACAATGATGTAATGCGAGTGGGATATACAGAAGGAATTCGTCGCTTTTATTGCATACTAGCTGGTCCATTTCTAGCATGTACTTGGTAGTATTTAATTTCGGGACATGGAAAGAAGGAATTCGTCGCTTTTATTGCATACTAGCTGGTCCATTTCTAGCATGTACTTGGTAGTATTTAATTTCGGGACATGGAATGGGTATACAGAAGGAAATCGTCGCTTTTATTGCATACTAGCTGGTCCATTTCTAGCATGTACCTACTTGGTAGTATTTAATTTCGGGACATGGAATTTCCCTGTATACCTACACTTTCATTATAATTGGTGAGATAAACCATTAATACATGGGACATGGAATTTCCCTGTATACCTACACTTTCATTATAATTGGTGAGATAAACCATTAATACATGTTAACAAGATGTAAATGAACACACATAGTTGTTAGACGTAAAGAATCAAATGAAATTTAAATCAAAGTCCAAGATTATATTCGAAAAGTCTGTCCTTTGCTTGATCAGTAGTCAGTAGAAGACGTCAAATGAATTGAAATTGAAGCCGGAAAATTGAATTTGGTCGTAAAAGGACAATAATTTCAAACGACATGATTTTTTAATTGACTGACCAATACGTAGAGAACACTGCATCTGATTTTTTCCATAGCTATTAGGGCTGGGGAAAGGGAGGATAAGGAGAGAGGAAAAAATATGGAAAAATCTTTGATGTGCATTACTTTCAAATTCACAAATATCATGAAATTCTTTTTCTTAATAGTATTTTAAAACAAAACAAGATTAGCTAACTATTTTGAACAGTCTGGGGAAAAAATCAAAACGTTTAAAAATGATGGAAGAGTAAAAATACAAACAAAATTAAAGTAAATTTCTAACAATAAAAATAAAATTGTAATAATAATTTCAATTCACTTGAATTTTAAAGTAAAAAATTAATAATAATGATAATAAAAAATGAACATTTTTATCGTAACATTAAAGTTAACATTAGGAATTAAAAAAAAAAAAAAAAAAAATATCGTAAAAAAGTAAAGGAGGAGGCACTTAGTCATGCTGTGTTATCCACAAAAATTGTCTTTAAAGAGGCTCGCAACATTACTACTATTCATGATTTAGACTTTATTCTAAGTAATATATTTTTCTGGTTCTTTCTTCCTTCATTTTCAAGTTAACACCAAGCTCGATGACCCCTTCATTCAAAAAGGTGTGTTAATTGATATCATTATTACTTTCAATAGACAACAAAAGGCAAATGTAAAACTTGTTATGAAAACAATTAGCAGAGATCAAACAGATTAGATTAGAAAACAAACCTAACTTGAACTGCCAAAATCAGTGCTAGGTGTTCAATAGAAATTGCTAGTGATTCAGCTGCATTGTCTCAATACGGATCAGAATGCTGAAGTCAAGCTTTCTCGTGGTAGTACTCAGTGTGCTGATTGAGTAAGTCTATTATTCTGCTTAATTTTATTGCCGTCCACCACCGTTATTGTTGTAACAATATTACTTCAGTGGCGAATAGCTGAATTCAATGTTGAGAGGAGAATGTCCCTCACCTCTAACATATTTTAAATTGGATTTATTTTTAAATATTTTTTATCAGAATACCTGCCTATTTATTTCTTTTCCTTGACTTGACTAGAAAAGACTAGGCTAGACTAGACTAGGATACTTTATGGGACATGCTCTTGTTGCGTTTTTTACTAGATTACGTGGGACCATTCCCACATTTTTTTTTTTTTTTTTTTTTTTTTAGATTTTTTTTTTTATCAGAATACCTGCCTATTTATTTCTTTTCCTTGACTTGACTAGAAAAGACTAGGCTAGGCTAGACTAGACTAGGATACTTTATGGGACATGCTCTTGTTGCGTTATTTACTAGATTACGTGGGACCATTCCCACATTTTTTTTTCATAGATTTCTGTATATTGTTGTTAAGATGAAAAATCTAGAGTCTTTTATTTAGCTTCTACTGTTATGAGACAACTTACACGTCCGATATGAAAGTCCGAGTAGCCAAAGTCTTGTTCCTGCGGGTCTTTCTTCATGGAATATTTGATCCCAGTTTGAAGTCGCTTGGCGATTCCGATCAAATCAACGCCCAAGGTTTGACTCTTCAGAGTGGGGATCCGTTTCTTAAGGAGACCACGAATACGCATTAGGTCCGCGAGGATTTTCGGATTGCATATGACGAATTGAAACGTGGGCATCGTGACCAAACCTCTCTGAAACATAAACAGGTGAAGAATAGAATGGGGTGCTTAGGTAACGATGGTAAAATTTGACATAAACATTGTTTGATTGGTTAAAGAATAATAATTAACTTTATTCATGTTTCCATTAAGTTAAACTTCCATTTCATTAGTCTTCAAGCTAATGTTTGTGACTAAGGCAGTATCACTCTTACATCCATAATATGTGGTCTACAATATTATTATTAGCTCATTATAGTCAAAAATTAAATAATGTTCAGCATACACATTGTACAGAAAAAGCTCCTAGTTTGGACTATAGTCAGGAGAAAAAGTCCATTATTTGAGTACAATTAGTTTGTGACTAAGGCAGTATCACTCTTACATCCATAATATGTGGTCTACACAATATTATTATTAGCTCATTATAGTCAAAAATTTAATAATGTTCAGCATACACATTGTACAGAAAAATCTCCTAGTTTGGACTATAGTCAGGAGAAAAAGTCCATTATTTGAGTACAATTATTAAGCTTGATGAATTTCTTGGGGCAAACATACTTCAATACCCTTGATAGTATCAGAATCTCCCACTAGAGCTACACCCATGTCTTGTAGTTGAGCTGCAGTTTCATGTTGACTACAGAAAGCTATGATAGACCTGTCTTCTCCATGGTCAAATGAATGCTCAACTTCCACAATGTGAGTCCAGGGATCCATGTATTTTACCTAAAGTACAAAGCAAAATATTGAAAGTATTACTTTGTGACTAGGCCTCACAAAGATCCTAGGTACTAGTTTAGAAAAAAAAGTTCAAAACTGTAAAGAAATTTTAGAAGGTATGAATTAATTTTTGAATTTAGGTGATTGTGGCAAGGAATATTAAATGGTAAGTTCAAAACTGTAAAGAAATTTTAGAAGGTATGAATTAATTTTTGAATTTAGGTGATTGTGGCAAGGAATATTAAATGGTTCATAAACAAATCACCTAACCACTATGTAACATGTGTAATATGTAACTAAAACTTGTTCATTAGTAGAAGAAATTACTAGTCTACTAAGATAAACAATACTGAATGCAATTTACAAGAAAAAAATCTGTGGAGTATATGATGAGATTCCAGAATTATCTTACTTTCTTCTGATGAGTGGTGGTACTGATTTCCACAGTTGCACCAATAAAAGCTCTGGGTAAATTGTACATGGTGGGATGATGAGTCTCTCTGATGGCAGCCAATGCCTCTTGGAATTGAAATATTCTGAGCTTGTAGTCTTTCTGAAGGTAGATATCATCTTCTGGATAAGTTAGATTTGATTCATCCACTTTTCTTGACGCATAAATATCTTTCCTGAAAATTAGCAACAGTCAAATATGTAAATAAATTATTGAATGTATGAATGGGTCTGGTGAGGACACAATAAATAGGTTTAAAAAAAGCAGCATAGTCAAATTTACACTGGTTGGGTTTCCTTTCAATAAAAATGTAAATTCATAGATATGGATACTTCTCTTCGAGATGAAATTTTTTTGAGATGATTTTTTTTTTTTTTTTTTTTTTTTTTTTTTATTTACATTTTTTTCCTGGGTAGGGACACCCCCAAAATTTTTTTTTTTTTTTTTTTTTTTTTTTTTTAATTGAAATTTTTGTACCTGGGTAAGTACCTGCCATGAAATCTTTTTGTAGAATTTTTAAATGCCATTATTTCTTTCAATGAACATGTTCTTGTTCAAAACTTACTTCTTCTTACTGTCAGGAGTCCATGCAACTTTCTTGATTTCTGTTCTTACTTTCTTGCCTTCCTTCCTAGCCCTCGTACCTTTCCTGGCAGCATAGTATGGTGTGGCTGTATGAAATGAAACAACTTCAGATATTGAGAAAACCTTCCTTGGTACAGATGAACTAAAAATTAAACCTGGAAGAGAAATAAGAGATGAAGAATTAGTTGGATTCAAAAGTTAGCATGTAAATTAAGGTAATTATGCAGAAGTCATGTCCATGGAAAAGAAAAGCTCCTTTTTGTATTTAATCTAACCCTATAATAACACTAATCACTGCTCTATGAAAACTCCTTGTGTTTAACCTAACCCTATAATAACCAGGGTCACTGCTTGTTTGTGCCAGTTCCTTTGGTAGCAATATTCCACGGATTAAGGTAATTATGCAGAAGTCATGTCCGTGGAAAAGAAAAGCTCCTTTTTGTATTTAATCTAACCCTATAATAACACTAATCACTGCTCTAATTGTGAAAACTCCTTCTTGTGTTTAACCTAACCCTATAATAACCAGGGTCACTACTTGTTTGTGCCAGTTCTTTTGGTAGCAATATTCCATGGATGTGACTTCTGCACAAGTACCCTAATTAAAATTAAAAGTTGGTTGATTTCATCCACTTAAGTACTTACAGCTTTACTTTCACAAATTAATGGGGTTGAGCTTGATTAAGGAGGTTAAGGGAGTACCCATATATGCTGTTCAAGTCACAATAATGCTCACACATTGGATTCCTTGTTGAATGTACTGTGACTAAAATATGACCAAGAACTATAGCGGGAATCAGAGTTAAGATAACCCTTATGTGAGTGGGACAAAAAATTCACCGTCGTATGTATGAAAGCCAAAGTTAAACTTTAGTTTAACTTAAGACGAACAATGTTGCCAATTTCATGTCATTTCTTGAGATAACTGGCTAGAGTCTTAACATCTGAGATTTTATTGATACCTACCCCTGATTGATATACTTACTTCTGAGAACTGACATTTTTCCTGACAAAATATAGGTAAGGTTTACAGCGTAGTAACACTTAGTACATTTTTACTTTATGAAAAAAGAGTTAAATGAGGTAGGGACTGTCCACAAAGTCAGGAAAAAAAGGAGAACGATTTTTATTTGCCTTTTTATCACACAAGACTCAAGCACAAAAAAAAATCAAAAAAATGTGAAATGACAAAATTCAAATTATTCCCGCTACATTGGCACAGAGGTATTTCAGGTATTTCAAAATGGCGGCCAAATAGAACAGAGGCTTAACATCTGAAATTTTATTGATACCTACCCCTGATTGATATACTTACTTCTGAGAACTGACATTTTTCCTGACAAAATATAGGTAAGGTTTACAGCGTAGTAACACTTAGTACATTTTTACTTTATGAAAAAAGAGTTAAATGAGGTAGGGACTGTCCACAAAGTCAGGAAAAAAAGGAGAACGATTTTTATTTGCCTTTTTATCACACAAGACTCAAGCACAAAAAAAAATCAAAAAAATGTGAAATGACAAAATTCAAATTATTCCCGCTACATTGGCACAGAGGTATTTCAGGTATTTCAAAATGGCGGCCAAATAGAACAGAGGAGTTCATTTGTTAAACCGGCGGGAAGTTTTAAAAAATATCCAAACTTGATGAGTTGATGAAAAAGATAAGCCAGCCTAGTTAGCTTAGTTGGTAGTGCGTCTGCCTTGTAAGCGCTAGGCCGCGGGTTCGATTCCCGCCAGAGTTAAATGAGGTAGGGACTGTCCACAAAGTCAGGAAAAAAAGGAGAACGATTTTTATTTGCCTTTTTATCACTCAAGACTCACTGACTCAAGCACAAAAAAATCAAAAATTGTGAAATGACAAAATTCAAATTATTCCCGCTACATTGGCACAGAGGTATTTCAGGTATTTCAAAATGGCGGCCAAATAGCACAGAGGAATGAGGTAGGGACAGGAAAAAAAGGAGAACGATTTTTATTATTTTATTTGTCTTTTTATCACTCTCACTCTCAAGCACAAAAAAATCAAAAAATGTGAGATGACAAAATTCAAATTATTCCCGCTACATTGGCACAGAGGTATTTGAGGTATTTCAAAATGGCGGCCAAATAGCACAGAGGAGTTCATTTGTAAAGCTGCGTACACATTAAACGATTTATCCGTGAGGAAAAACCGTCAGTCGGACTGAAACGATAAAACCGTATGTGTGTATGAGGATTATATACTGCTTACAATGCTTACTTGGATGAGGTTCCCCTGTTTCTTATTTGATAGGAACACCCTGTATTATTTATATTGAACTGACATCTCAACAGCATGAATTGCTTGTCTGATGGGTGAGGTTTCCCTGTTTCTTATTTCATAGGAACACCCTGTATTATTTATATTGAACTGACATCTCAACTGTATAGCTGCGTACACATTAAACGATTTATCCGTGAGGAAAAACCGTCAGTCGGACTGAAACGATAAAACCGTATGTGTGTATGAGGATTTTTTTAAAAACTGACAGTTCATCCGGCGGACTGTTCAGTTCTTGAGGATTTCCTTTCAGTTTAACTGAAACGATAAACCCGATAGTGTGTAGGGAGAAATTTTCGAACTGTCAGTTTAAAATGAACTGAACAGTCGGCCGGATGATCGAATGAAATTTCATTCGATCATCCGGCCGACTGTTCAGTTCATTTTAAACTGACAGTTCGAAAATTTCTCCCTACACACTATCGGGTTTATCGTTTCAGTTAAACTGAAAGGAAATCCTCAAGAACTGAACAGTCCGCCGGATGAACTGTCAGTTTTTAAAAAATCCTCATACACACATACGGTTTTATCGTTTCAGTCCGACTGACGGTTTTTCCTCACGGATAAATCGTTTAATGTGTACGCAGCTTTAGAAAATAAGGTAGGCCATTATCTAATTTCGGTGTCTAATATGAATCTAATTAATAATAACAATAAAATGTTTGATTTGGATATTTGGAATGGAAAGGTTTCCAACGCGGCGAGAATACAAGGCTGTGATGATAGTATGGATGAGACAAATAAAATCTCTTGGACTCTACAACATGCTTGTCCTCGTGATCTATAACTGGAGGAGTAGAAGAGTGGAGAGGGAGAAATGGAGGGGAAGGAAGAACAAGGGGTAAAGAAGAAGAATAATGAGAACAATGAGAAAAAGAGGGGAAAGGGAAGAAAAGAAGAAGAACAACGAGGAGAGGGAGGAGGAGAAAAATAAGAAGAAACGAAATTGAAGAGGAAGAGGAGAAGAAATCAAAGGAGAGGAAGTGAAAGTGAAGAGGAAAAGAGGGGGAACTAGGAGGAGAGAAGAAGAGAGGTGGGAAGGGAAATGATTAAGTGAAAATTGTAAAAAATAAAATAAATATTATCGTATTTTTTCATTTACTTCAACATTTACTCAACTTTTTTACTATCCATTTTCCTCACGGATAAATCGTTTAGTGTGTAGGGATGCGCTTCACAGTTTTTCCTTGAGGTAAAACCGACGGTTTTTCCTCACGGATAAATCGTTTAGTGTGTACCCAGCTTATGAATTGCTTGTCTAGAAGATAGAAGTGAGAATGAGAGAGAGAGAGAGAGAGAAAGAGAGAGAGAGAGAGAAAGGAAGAATAAAAATGAGAGTGAGAGATAGAGAGAGATAATATATACATGTCTTGATGTCTTCGTCTGTCACACTTCAAATGTGAAGTCAAATATACATCATATTAAAATTAGAGAGAGAGAGAATTTAGGAGGGAAAGAGAGAGAGAGAAGAAAAGATGGAGTGAGGTAGAGGAAGAGAAGGGAAGAAAAGAACGAATGAGATGGATAAGAGTGTGAGAGAGAGGGAAGAGCGCTTTCACAGAGGGGAAGAGAGACAGAGAATTCAGTTGAATATTATATTTCTTTATTATTTTAAAAGTTAGAAAGAGACATAGCGAGAAGAATGGGAAAGAGAAAGCAAAGGAGAATGAGAAGGAAGAATTTTCTCTCTTTCTTTTTCTCACATTCGCTTGTGTGAGAGGGAGTGAGAGAAGGAGCTAAAAAGTGAGGAAAGAAAGAGATAGAAATAAGGTAAGAGACTCGCGAAAGAAAGAGAGGGAGAGCAAGAAAGAAAAGAGAGAGAGAGAGAGAGAGAGAAGGAGGAGGGTTTGAAGACGTGAAAAGCTGCAAATAAATTACACAGTATTTTTATTTCTCCCCGTACATACAGGGTGTCAAAAAAAATAAAATATTTTCATTCGTTTACATTTACATCCTACAGAAAAATGAATTTTAATTTTCTCGCTCCCGCTTTAACACAACTGCTTGATTGATCAATTGCGCTAAATTTTATGAATTTACTTGGACTCGAACCACCAACTTCCAAATCTGAAGTCCACCGTGCTAACGATGATACGAGTGAGGAGGTTTAATATCTTACAGTGTGGTTCAGGAATATGGTACATCCGGTATATTAGTTGAATAGTTAGATTATCATGGTAAAGAATGAGTATGTGGAGAGCGAGAGAGAAAGAGATAGGGAGAGAAAGAAGTGGAAGAGAGGGAGAAGAAAGATAAAAGAAGAGAGATAGAATAACAGAAGAGCTAGGGAAAAAGTATGTATAGAAAAGGAGAGAGAGAATCAAAGGAGAAAGAGAGAGAGAGAGAGAGTGTGCTGTAGAGATAGAAAAGAACGTACGTAGAAAAAATGTGATGTAGAAAAGGACAGGGAAAGACATAGAAAAGAGGAATAAAAAAATCTAGAATGAGAGGGTATGAAATGCTATGAGAGAGAGAGAGTTATGAAATAAATAAAGAGAGAGACAAGGAGAGAATGAGAAAAATATGTATGGGAAGGGATGAGAAGACAGAGAGAGAGAGAGAGAGAAGGGAGGAGAAAGGAGAAAGATGGAGATGTCAGAAGTTAACATGCATTAAATTTATCGATGCGTGAGATATCTCAGACTTTTTGCCTTCTGATATGAGGATTATACAGGCAGAGAGAGAGAGAGGATAAAGAGAAGGAGGAAAGAGTGAGAGAAAGCGTGTGTTTGAATGAAAGACAGAGAAAGAGAAGGGGGAAGAATAAGATAGGGGGAAAAAGGAATGAGACGGAGGAAAGAGATGTAGAGAGAGAGAGGGGAAGCAAAACAGATTGAGGGTGGAAGAGAAAGGGAATGAGACGAGGAAAGAGTAAGAGAGAGAGAGAAAACGGGAAGAAAAGAAGAGAAGATGAAAGGGGAAAAAGATTTCCATATGAATTGGCGAAAGGGAGAGCGTGCATGATAATGGGGAACGAGATAGAATTATAAAAGAAGAGAGAAATAGGTGTTAGGAAAGTGTGATAGAAAACAGAGAGAGAGGGAGAGAAAGAAAGGGAGGAGAGAGATTTTTTTAAGGAAGGAAAAAGAAGATTGAAATATAATATGTATGTGTATTAGTACAGGAGAACGGAAGGGAGTAAGAAAAGAGAAAAGTAGGAGAAAAAGAAAGTGTGAAAGAACGAATGAAAAGGAGAAGAGGGGAAGAAATAGTGAAAAAGAGAGGAAGGGAATGAAAGAGAGAGAGAGAGAAAGAAAGAAAGAAAGAAAGAGAGAGAGACAGAGAGAGAGAGAGAGAGAGACAGAGAGAGACACACAGAGAGAGAGAGAGAGAGAGAGAGATAGTGTGAAGGAAAGAATATTCTGATCTCATTTAAAAAACTGAACTTGATTGATGGTTTTTTCTAGTTCCCCATTATCACTATTTTTTCATTAGATTATTATTATTATTATTATTATTATTATTCCTGTGAGATGGATTATCCTTGTAGATATCTGGAAAACTGAAAATAACAACCAAACAACAAGCACAAGTCACAAGAACATGGTGGATTTTACCAATGACTTAATCAGAGATTTCACTAATGGGGGAATTTTCAATAATCCAAAACGGAGTTTTGGATTATACAAACAGGAGTTTTTAAAAACTCCTCCTTTTGGATTACTAAAAGCTCCTTTTTTTACGATTAAAAATTCTCCCATTAGTGAAATCTCAATTAAGTCATTGGTGAAATTCACCACAAAAGTCCAACATGCAAAAGAATGGTTCTGTGAGATGGATTATCCTTGTAGATATCTGGAAAACTGAAAATAACAACCAAACAACAAGCACAAGTCACAAGAACCTCGGGCTTTATGAGCTGTTGATGATGACTTAGCTGGAAAAAAACAACAAACAAACGACCAATGACAATTGAATTTCCAGTTCATCTCCTGTTTTTCAAATCAGCCTCCGGTCTTCCCGTCGGAGGGGGGAGCTAAGAGGGAAAGAAAAACTTCAAAGAAGCACTTGCTGGGAACACTGCTCTCCTCTCCCTCCCCTTCTCTTTTTACCAACTATGTTGAGAGAGAAAAAAAAACTGTCCAAAGAAGAGAAAAGAAAAAAACTTAAAAAGTTGTTATTTCATTACAAAAAAGAGAAAGAAGAAGAGGGAGGAAGAGGAGAAGAACTTAAAGAAGAAGACGAAGGAGAAGTGGCAGGAGAAGGAGAAGAGAGGATAAAAGAGGAATAAGAAGGGGAGGACGAAGAAGAAGAGGCAGGTATGAGCTGTTGATGATGACTTAGCTGGAAAAAACAACAAACAAACGACCAATGACAATTGAATTTCCAGTTCATCTCTTGTTTTTCAAATCAGCCTCCGGTCTTCCCGTCGGAGGGGGGAGCAAAGAGGGAAAGAAAAAACTTCAAAGAAGCACTTGCTGGGAACACTGCTCTCCTCTCCCTCCCCTTCTCTTTTTTACCTACTTTGTTGAGAAAAAAAAAACTGTCCAAAGAAGAGAAAAGAAAAAACTTAAAAAGTTGTTATTTCATTACAAAAAAAGGAAAGAAGAAGAGGGAGGAAACTGTCCAAAGAAGAGAAAAGAAAAAACTTAAAAAGTTGTTATTTCATTACAAAAAAAGGAAAGAAGAAGAGGGAGGAAGAGGAGAAGAACTTGAAGAAGAAGACGAAGGAGAAGTGGCAGGAGAAGGAGAAGAGAGGATAAAAGAGGAATAAGAAGGGGAGGACGAAGAAGAAGAGGCAGGAGGAGGAGAAGAAGAAGAAGAAGAAAAACCTGCTTATCTCTCCAGCTATCTTTTGAATGCCAAGTGTTTCTTTATCGTCATTCATGCCTTAAAAAAATGTAATTTAGCACTTTTTTTTACTTTCTTTCTTTCTTTTTCATGTCTCCCTCTCCTCCTACTTCCATTACCTCTCCTCTCACCCCCTCTTTCTCCATTTCTACCTCTCCTCCTACTTCCATTACCTCTCCTCTCACCCCCTCTTTCTCCATTTCTACCTCTCCTCCTACTTCCATTACCTCTCCTCCTACTTCCATTACCTCTCCTCTCACCCCCTCTTTCTCCATTTCTACCTCTCCTCTTACTCTCCCTCACTCCCTTCCTTTCTCCGTCCCTCTGTTTCTCCCGCTCTCTCTCTCTTTCTTTTCCTTGAGGTAAAACCGACGGTTTTTCCTCACGGATAAATCGTTTAGTGTGTACCCAGCTTTAAACCGGCGGGAAGTTTTAAAAAATATCCAAACTTTATGAAAAAGATAAGAAACACCTGAAAGAAAATGCTGATTTTGACCTTATTGAAAGGCTTAAAAAGGGTGTGTTTTTCTAATAAATAAGTGCCTTTTTGATCAAATCAAGTGTAAGTTTTATAGATCTACACAGAGGAGTTCATTTGTTAAACCGGCGGGAAGTTTTAAAAAATATCCAAACTTGATGAAAAAGATAAGAAACACCTGAAAGAATGATGATTGTGACCTTATTGAAAGGCTTAAAAAGGGTGTGTTTTTCTAATAAATAAGTGCCTTTTTGATCAAATCAAGTGTAAGTTTTATAGATCTAATTTTCTGCTTTGTCAAAGAGATTATACCTACTTTACAGAATTGAAGGGAACAGCAACCATGGAACATGATAGGTCTGAATGAAATTGATATCTCCTTATGACAAGAAAGTTATGTAACACCCATTATACCCTGGGGGTCACAGGTGAAGCTTTTGTGTTTGAGGAGTTCTTATGTAAGTCATGCTAGTCATTATGTAAACTTGTGATAAGGTTAATATTTCAGAATAAAAATTCAGATTGAAATTCATTTGATCTCAATCAAGGAAGGAAGAAGTTAAAATTTTCTGCTTCTAAGATATTGTGAATTAATAGTTTTTTTACTTTCCTTATCCTCATTGTGTAAAACATGAGTTCCTCCAAAGTGCCAATAGGATATCTGACTCGAGTTGAAAAGTTTAGTGCCTGCCATAGATTGCATAGTCCCCATTTGACTGATGAAGAGAATAAAATTACTTATGGTAAATGTAACAACTTTCATGGTCATGGTCACAACTACACAGTTGAGGTCACACTGAAAGGTCCAATCTCCAAAGAGAGAGGTATGGTACTCAACATCAATGATCTCAAGGTGTACATGGTGGACGCTATCATGGTACCAATGGACCATAAGAACTTGGACAAGGATGTACCCTATTTTGCTGATGTTGTTAGCACATCAGAAAATGTTGCCATTTTCATTTGGAATAATCTGAAGAAGATCATGAAGGAACCTGAGCTGCTGTATGAAGTGAAACTATATGAAACTGATAAGAATATTGTATTATACAGAGGGGAATAATACATAAGTGATTTTGAATCAAAGGCAAAGATTTTCCTATATTTTTAAGTAACTGAAAACTTCAGATTGACCCTCTCATCATTATCCTGTGATTAAAGTGGTCAGCCAGCTTTTAAAATACCAATATCAAATGATCACTTTGATTTGTCCCCAACACAGTTTCGTGATGCTTTAGCAATGCGTTATGGCAATGAATTGCAAGGCCTGGGAAAATATATTATTTGAAACCTACCTATAATTCCATAGATACCCACTTGAATTTTATTATTATCACTTTTGGCAGACTTATATATCATTCCAGATTACAATGACATTTTAATTTGTAAGGATATTGACATGACAATATTATTATTATTTCAGACTTCTTTTAATTATAATAATGATCATAAGATGTAATGTGTTTTTGCTGTCTAATCATTACACCATGTATATTATGTATTTCCTTTAATTTTAAGAAACCCAAATTTTGCTTTCTAGTTCTAGTTTTTCTTTGTGCAATAAAAATATTAAATATTACATTCCCACATTGATCTAATCATCAAAAATTTCTCTTTTCATTTAAAAATATTATAGCTGTTTTTTTTTTTTTTACAAAAGACATTTTAGCACTACCTGCTGCAATGGTCTTATGGTCAAGCACTTGATGTTGTAAGGGGCTATAAGCCATGGGTTCAAATCCCAGTCAAAGCAAGGAATTAAAGTCACAATGATTAATGAATAAAAATAAACTCATTTCTAATTAGTGGTCTTATCACACTTCGCACAGTAGCATGAAAATGTAAGCAAATGTAAATGTAGGTAAGAAGATATGGAAGCAACCCCCTTTTTTTTCAGACCTTATGTACAATCAGTTGTGACCGTCATGGATTTAATGTATAGCTACATTAAATAAAAAATAAATTAATTAGCAGGCAGATATGGGACTTTCTAGTCCGTCCTTCCTTTATTATTACAATAGTAATAAAAAGGTATAAGGGACGGACTATTGTATTCGCCTCGGTGTCTGTCACTCGCTCGCTCGGTTGGTCTGTCTGTCCCCATAGAAGGACTTATCCAAACCTGGTCGACCTATATATCAAATTAAAGGTCTTTTTACCAGGAACACGAAAATGGTGGTGCAAATTTTGTCCAGAAAACCATAAAGCCAAAAAACAAAAAAAAAAAAACTGTTTTTTGGGGGATTTTTTGTTGTACTTTCAAGCATCTTGTTTCTTTCCTAGTTTAAAACTGATTTTTGGGGGGATTTTTTCACATTTTCTCACACAAATGAGCTCTGATCTCGAAATTTGTCGCGACGACCTATGAACTCAAAGCGAGAAACTTATGGTCAAGCACTTGTTGTAAGGGGCTGTAAGCCATGGGTTCAAATCCCAGTCAAAGCAAGGAATTAAAGTCACAATGGTTAATGAATAAAAATAAACTCATTTCTAATTAGTGGTCTCATCGCACTTCGCACCGTAGCATGAAAATGTAAGCAAATGTAAATGTAGGTAAGAAGATTTGGAAGCAACCCCCTTTTTTTCAGACCTTATGTACAATCAGTTGTGACCGTCATGGATTTAATGTATAGCTACATTAAAAAAAAAATAATTAGGTACTTAGCAGGCAGATATGGGACTTTTTACTTTCCTTCTAGGACCGGACTTCGAAAAAAATTCTCAACGCTTATGGGCCACCTTTATAAAACACAGAGGAAAAAATGTTGACTTGTATTACCTCTGTGTTTGTTTACATCCATTTTCTAAAAATAAAATCCAAGATTAGTGGTCTCATCGTCATCGCACTTTGCACAGTAGCATGAAAGTAAGCAAATGTAAATGTAGATAAGAAATAAGAAGATTTGGAAGCAAGCCCCTTTTTTTCAGACCTTATGTACAATCAGTTGTGACCGTCATGGATTTAATGTATAGCTACATTAAATAAAAAATAAATTAATTAGCAGGCAGATATGGGACTTTTTACTTTCCTTCTAGGACCGAAGTCCGAACTTTGAAAAAAATTCTCAACGCTTATGGGCCACCTTTATAAAACACAGAATTACCTCTGTGTTTGTTTACATCCATTTTCTAAAAATAAAATCCAAGGTTGTTTCCACTTTTCTGATAAAACTGATAAGAGTCTAGAGTCTCTGCAAGTTTACCGGTCCACTAATTTTGAAGGTTCAGAAAAAACTTGGTTGTGTATGCTCGCACCCAGATCTAACATCTAAAAGTTAAGCTTTATAAAAAAAGAATTTAATCATGCTTCGACAAACGTTGCTTGCTACCAGGTAAGTTCTTGGATATTTCACTTTGGTAACCATTGAAGGCATCTAGAGCTTTATATAAAAAAAAAGAATTTAATCATGCTTCGACAGACGTTGCTTGCTACCAGGTAAGTTCTTGGATATTTCACTTTGGTAACCATTGAAGGCATCTCTACCTTACATGTTTGAAACACCTTAATTTACTTCCTGGTTTGATTAATTTTCTCTCTTTCTTACAGAAAAATCGTTACATCCCCTATCTTGCAAGGACCTATTGAATTGCCCAAGTTGGACTATGGGTACAAAGACTTGGAGCCAGTTATCAATTCTGAAATCATGGAGCTTCATCATAGCAAACATCATCAGACCTATGTAACCAATTACAATGCTGCACTAGAGAAACTAAAGGCTGCTGTTGCAAATAATGATGCTTCTGCTATTGTACAACTGGGACCGGCACTCAAATTCAATGGAGGTGGTCACATCAATCATGCTCTCTTCTGGAAAATGCTGAACAAGAATGGAGGAAAACCTAGTGGTAATTGCATTGCATTACTTGAATAATGAAAATATCCATGATTAAACTGAATAATAATAATAATAATAGTGCTTATTTATACTGCTCGCATAGGACTGAAAAGTCCCTTTACTCCAGCAGTAGGCTACTACTATTATTGTGGTCAAATTCTCAAATTATGTTGAGGATAAAATTCCATACCTCAGCTGGGATTGAACCCACGCCCTCCTGTTTACCAGGCGAGCGCCTTGACCACTACACCACCGAGGCGGAGGAAAACCTAGTGGTAATTGCATTGCATTGCTTGAATAATGAAAATATCCATGATTAAACTGAAGTTCCAGTCTATTTTGTACCTATTCTTTTCAGGACTAAAAATATCACCTTCTACTTCTCAAATTGCTGAATATTCATAGCATAGCCTAAGTACATATCTGATCATAACTGTCACTTCTCTACTTTGAAAACAAAATATGAACATGTAGCCCTGTTTAGAAAAAAAAAATAGGCGTTGAGTTGTTTTCTGGAATACTAAGTACCTACCTACTTATTTAGTTTAATAAATTAATTAATATTTAAATTAAACTAATATAAAATGTTCTGTTATTGTTGCATTGCAGATGATCTCTCAAATGCCATCAAAGCTTCATTTGGAAGTCTCGACAAGTTGAAGGATGAACTGACTGCAGCCTCTGTTGGTATTCAAGGTTCAGGATGGGGCTGGCTAGGTTATGATCCCAAATCAAAGAGTCTGAAAATTGCCACCACTGCAAATCAAGATCCACTGTTTGAAACCACAGGTAATGATGGCTTATTGATGAACAACATATCTGAAGTGGTACAAAGTGCTGCAATTGCAAGTTTTTTTTTTTTTTTTTTTTCTTCCAGAGGTTGTATTCTTAAACCACGATCGAATAAACTACGGACTAAAAAATTCCCGGAGGGACGGACCCAGCTTGTTACTTTCCTTCTAGGACCGAACTTCGAAAAAAATTCTCAACCCTTATGGGCCACCTTTATAAACACAGAGGAAAAAATGTTGACTTGTATTACCTCTGTGTTTGTTTACTTCCATTTTCTAAAAATCCAAGGTTGTTTTATGTTTTCCACTTTTCTGATAAAACTGATAAGAGTCTCTGCAATCTGCAAGTTTACCGGTCCACTAATTTTGAAGGTTCAGAAAAAACTTGGTTGTGTATGCTTGCACCCAGATCTAACATCTAAAAGTTAAGCTTTATAAAAATAAAAGAATTTAATCATGCTTCGACAAACGTTGCTTGCTACCAGGTAAGTTCTTGGATATTTCACTTTGGTAACCATTGAAGGCATCTACCATACATGTTTGAAACACCTTAATTTACTTCCTGGTTTGATTAATTTTCTCTCTTTCTTACAGAAAAATCGTAACATCCCCTATCTTGCAAGGACCTATTGAATTGCCCATGCCTTTTTTTACATTTAGGTAAGTTTTGTACAAATCTCAAAAAGCTTCGCGGGCCACGAAAATGGTCTGGCGGCCCACATGTGGCCCGCGGGCCGCTAGTTGGAAACCTCTACTATATCTTCGTTATCTATACCCATAGCTAAGGTAGGTAGGTAAGCCTGGTGTGTAGGTACGTGGTAGTTGGTAAGTGCTTTAGTAGGAAGTCTAGGTAAGTACCTAATAATATCTGCGAGTATACCTACCTACCTAGATGAGATACAGCATACAGCTATACCTACCTACATTAAGACACGGAGATTTATCTTGACAATGTTCACCTGCCTTATTCACAGGTAAATTAATATTAGAATATCCAGGTATTCATTCATTTTCATAAGCACCTTGACCACTACACCACCGAGGCAGGTGCAAAAATTGGGAAGTGCAAAAATTGCCAGCTTGATATTATTAAATGAGACTTTGAAAACTCTTGATGATAAAAGACTAGTACTGATGTATTTATGATAAGGAATTTAGATTGTAGAGGGTCCACAGTTTGATTCCTAGTGGACCAGTAATGTCAAAGTTTTGTCCTGGTGTTTTCAAATAAAATGGATAAAGTCATTGATCCAACTTTTGCTAGTAACTTGATTTCCCCCTCCCTCAAGTTTAACAGGGAATTTTTCTTGAAAGTAAGAATGTATAATTCTTGTACTTAAGAAGGTAATCATCCCCATTTCCCTCCGATATTTTTGAAGCCCTTTTTGATAATTTTTGTTGATTTTCATTCCAGGTTTGAAACCCCTGTTTGGTATTGATGTGTGGGAGCATGCCTACTATTTACAGTACAAAAACGTGAGACCCAACTATGTGAAAGCCATCTACGATATTATGAACTGGAACTATATCAATGAGCTGTATGCAAAGGCCAAATCCTCATAAGTTGCTCTAGCTATAAGTGCTCTTTAATATTCTACATGCTTCATAGTGTCTACAACTTTAGTAAAAGGTGGCACCTTGGGGAATAGTTTAAGCCATACCTATATCATTGAAGCTATCATTTTGATGTTTTAGTTGTTGAGATTTCAGCAGATAAAAATAGTAGGTACATACCTGATTGTGATAGGAGGTACTTTTTGAACTAAGTCATCATTGAAGCTATCATTTTGATGTTTTAGTTGTTGAGATTTGAGCAGATAAAAATAGGAGGTACATACCTGATTGTGATAGGAGGTACTTTTTGAACTAAGTCCAAGGTTTAAACCAAGGATTACCCAGTCAGAAATCAGCATTTAAACATTAAATTATTCATGAAATAGAATAGAATAATACTTTAATAGGTTTAAACTTTGGATTACAAAGTGTAAACCCAGGCTGTTTATGTTTAAACATTGGAGTCTTGAAAGTATGCAACGGTGGCAACAACTTTGAGAAGCACTTTTGGAATAATACCAAGTAAAGGTACTTGGTATCCAAAATGTCTGCAATAATACACATTTCACAGATTTTATTGATTAAGTCTTAATTATTCATGAAATAGAATAGAATAATACTCTAATAGGTTTAAACTTTGGATTACAAAGTGTAAACCCAGCCTGTTTATGTTTAAATATTGGAGTCTTGAAAAGTACTTTGAGAAGCACTTTTGGAATAATACCAAGTAAAGGTACTTGGTATCCAAAATGTCTGCAATAATACACATTTCACAGATTTTATTACTTGTCATTGGATTGGTCTTATTTGCTGTGATTCATATCATAAGACAGTATAGGTACATATTCGTAAATTATTTTGTTTAATTTTGTGGTTGTCTGTGGTTAGCTTCTGCTAAAATTTTATTTATTAGAAATGTTTAACATCCCTCTTCATGTCTAACATCATCACTTTACATACTCGTAGATCAATAAATTTTCCAATCAATGTTTATTTTACATTAAAATTGCCTTTTTAGTGCTAGTAAATTTAATGAAATTAGGATCTCACATGGTCACCTGTCTGTTTAAACCAAGGATAACCCAGTCAGAAATCAGCATTTAAACATTTATTAAATCTCAATTATTCATGAAATAGACTAGAATAATACTTTAATAGGTTTAAACTTTGGATTACAAAGTGTGAACCCAGGCTGTTTATGTTTAAATATTGGAGTCTTGAAAAGTATGCAACGGTGGCAACAACTTTGAGAAGCACTTTTGCAATAATATGTCTTGGTACTTTGTATCCAAAATGTCTGCAATAATGCACATTTCACAGATTTTATGAATTGTCATTGGATTGGTCTTATTTGCTGTGATTCATATCATAAGACAGTATAGGTACATATTCGTAAATTATTTTGTTTAATTTTGTGGTTGTCTGTGGTTAGCTTCTGCTAAAATTTTTATTTATTAGAAATGTTTAACATCCCTCTTCATGTCTACCATCATCACTTTACATACTTGTAGATCAATAAAATTTCCAATCAATGTTTATTTTACATTAAAATTGCCTTTTTATTGCTAGTAAATTTAATGAAATTAGGATCTCACATGGTCACCTGTCTAGATCCTCACCACGCAAAATATTGCTCAAACACGCCTGCCTTGTAAGCGCTAGGTTGCACGTTCGATTCCCGCCCGGGGCGAACATTATCCCTAAGGGATATAGTTCGTTCTCGGAACGGCTGACTTTCTCCTACCCCGCCGTCCTTCTCCCTTCGATTTTTGGACGACAAGACTTCAGTTCCCTCTTTAAAACAGTTCCCTCTGTGAAAAAAAAGGAAAAAAAACTTCACAGGATATCGCGGGATATCACAACCCCTGTATATTCGAGCCTGTATCTTCCTACCTTTATCTACGGATATAGTTCGTTCTCGGAACGGCTTCTCCTACCCCGCCCTCCTTCTCCCTTCGATTTTTGGACGACAAGACTTCAGTAGTTACAGTTCCCTCTATCAAACCTCTTTAAAACAGTTCCCTCTATGAAAAAAAAAAGGAAAAAAAAAAACTTCACAGGATATCGCGGGATATCACAACCCCTGTATATTCGAGCCTGTATCTTCCTACCTTTATCTAGGTCATATGGCGAAAAGGAAGAGGGAGGGAGAGAAAAGGGAAGTGGCGAGAACGTGGGTTTTAAAATGAGGGGGTTGAAAATTGCACTCGAGCATTTCAGAATAAAGCAAGGGGTGTACTCCTTCTCCCTTCGATTTTTGGACGACAAGACTTCAGTAGTTACAGTTCCCTCTATGAAAAAAAAGGAAAAAAAACTTCACAGGATATCGCGGGATATCACAACCCCTGTATATTCGAGCCTGTATCTTCCTACCTTTATCTAGGTCATATGGCGAAAAGGAAGAGGGAGGGAGAAAAGGGAAGTGGCGAGAACGTGGGTTTTAAAATGAGGGGGTTGAAAATTGCACTCGAGCATTTCAGAATAAAGCAAGGGGTGTAAAGCGAAGAGAAGATGAAAAAGAATAAAATGGGAAAGGCCAAGGCAGAAAGGAGGTAAAATTAAAGCGACGCGACGCGTATTACAGAAGAGTCCATGATGGTACTTTATACATTTTAGATTATAATCTGAAATACATGAGAAAAAAAATAATGGACTCTTGAGTGGAAGGTAACCACTAGGCAAGGTTAACACCGCATCGGGCGATAACACCCAAATAAACGAGGATAAAATTCCATGCCTCGGCTGGGAACGAACCCACACCCTCCTGTTTACCAAGTGAGCGTCTTGACCACTACGCCACGAAGGCAGGGTCCTAATAATGATAAAATAGCCATGAACGCTCGCCTGATAAACAAGAGAGCGTGGGTTCAATCCCAGCCGAGGCGAGGTATGGACTTTTGTCCTTTATTTATTCAGAAATACGTCTGAAACGGAAATACAATACAGAAATACGTCTGAAACGGACGTCGGACTCATCGACCCGAAATGGAAGAGAAAAGGAAGACAGGATAGGAGAAAGCCAGCCGTTCCGAGAACGAACATTATCCGGGCAGGATAACATCCGCCCCGGGCGGGAATCGATCCCGCGACCTAGCGCCTACAAAGCAAACGCGTTACCAACCAAGAGGCAACTAGGTTGGCTCAGACTTCCCGAAATGGAAGAGAAAAGGAAGACAGTATAGGAAAAAGCCAGCCGTTCCGAGAACGAACATTATCCGGTCAGGATAACATCCGCCCCGGGCGGGAATCGATCCCGCGGCCTAGCGCCTACAAAGCAAACGCGTTACCAACCAAGAGGCAACTAGGTTGGCTCAGACTAGTTAAGTTTACTTTTTTGACGGACCGGTGCGGGCTCGTGCAACATTGAGGGCGATTTTTTTTTATCTGAATTCCCTTTGGGGATAAGCTATTATTATTATTTTAAGAAGAGCGGAAATTTCCTGTTCTGCACGGCCGTAGCTCGGAGCGGTGTCGGACTATAGTGTGCTCTCCTACCAACGTCGCCGATGACAGTCGTCCGTGTCGCGAACTCTAGGTACCTACTGGGTCACTGGGAAGGATGCGGTGCGGGCTTGGTGCGGTTATGTGTCTCGACCTTAAACGGTACACGGCGGTACCCTATATCTCAGGGGTTTCCAACTTCCATTTGTATGCGGGCCACATGCTACATTGGGAGGTATGCGAACTCTAGGCTAGGTCACTGGGAAGCACGCGGTGCGGGCTCGGTGCGGTTATGTGTCCCGACCTTAAACAGTACACGGCGGTACCCTATATCTCAGGAGTTTCCAACTTCCATTTGTATGCGGGCCACATGCTACATAGGGAGGTACTTCGCGGGCCACATATTATGTACATAGGGGAGCACCCCCAAACTTTTCAGAAATGGAGTCTGATCGAATTTTGAGCGTCGCGGGCGAAATTTTTTTCAAAGATTATTCGAAGATTTCTGCCTTTTTTTTACATTTAGGTACCTAAGTTTTGTACAAATCTCAAAAAGCTTCGCGGGCCACGAAAATGGTCTGGCGGGCCACGGGCCGCTGGTTGGACACCCCTACTATATCTTCGTTATCTACACCCATAGCTAAGGTAGGTAGGTAAGCCTGGTGTGTAGGTACGTGGTAGGTAGTTGGTAAGTGCTTTAGTAGGAAGTCTAGGTAGTAGGTACCGATTAATATCTGCGAGTATACCTACCTAGATGAGATACAGCTATACCTACCTATGTACATTGAGACACGGAGATTTATCTTGACAATGTTCACCTGCCTTATTCACAGGTAAATTAATATTAGAATATCCAGGTATTCATTCATTTTCATCACGGAAGTGCGAGCTCTATATAGGTGTTATGTCATATCCTTCCTGTCATAGGCTCTGTCCCCATTCTAATTATTTCCTTCCTATTCTATTGATTTATGTTTCCCCTCTACCACTAACCGACAAAACCCTTGACAGCGACAACATTGGCGTATAGAAAGTGTGAATAGGTAGGTAGATCTTTTACTTTTTTTGCTGGCAATGCTGGCGGGTAAAATGGAAGTTGAATAAGTTGATCATTCATACAGAATGGGGATGAGTCATGGTTCACAGTACTGAACCTGCGCAGTACACATTTGTTCGTTATTCATTCATGCCGTGGTAGTTGGTAAGTGCTTTAGTAGGAAGTCTAGGTAGTAGGTACCGATTAATATCTGCGAGTTTACCTACCTAGATGAGATACAGCTATACCTACCTACATTGAGACACGGAGATTTATCTTGACAATGTTCACCTGCCTTATTCACAGGTAAATCAATATTAGAATATCCAGGTATTCATTCATTTTCATCACGGAAGTGCGAGCTCTATATAGGTGTTATGTCATATCCTTCCTGTCATAGGCTCTGTCCCCATTCTAATTATTTCCTTCCTATTCTATTGATTTATGTTTCCCCTCTACCACTAACCGACAAAACCCTCGACAGCGACAACATTGGCGTATAGAAAGTGTGAATAGGTAGGTACATAGGTCTTTTACTTTTTTGCTGGCGGGTAAAATGGAAGTTGATCATTCATACAGAATGGGGATGAGTCATGGTTCACAGTACTGAACCTGCGCAGTACACAGGTAATAGGTAGGTAGGTCTTTTGTCTTTTACTTTTTTTTGCTGGCGGGTAAAATGGAAGTTGATCATTCATACAGAATGGGGATGAGTCATGGTTCACAGTACTGAACCTGCGCAGTACGTAATAGGTATAGGTAGGTAGGTCTTTTACTTTTTTTTTTGCTGGCGGGTAAAATGGAAGTTGATCATTCATACAGAATGGGGATGAGTCATGGTTCACAGTACTGAACCTGCGCAGTACACATTTGTTCGTTATTCATTCATGCCAGTAGCCACTCTTCAGTTCCAATGCCTGTTTCCTGCGACACCTCACTCTGTTTTACCTAATTTCATACGATTTTTTGCATTTTTGTATTCCAAAACGTGATACAGGACTCGAACCACCCACGCATTCATTTCAGTTTTAGTCAATGAAATATTTTTCTCGACGCTGATTGGTTGAGTAGAGTCACGTGACCTCAAAACTGATGGATGTGGCGGGGTGAAGGCCACGGGTATTGAATAAACCGAGAGGGACTTTTTCTCGCGCCTGTGGGACTTTTTATCTCCCACGAGGGAATTATTTTTGAATGAACTTTGTGTGGTGCGTGGGATTTTATAAATTTTGTTTCTTTGCTTTGCTTCAATATGATTATATTTCCTTTCGTACGTAGGAGGATAAGAACCTCCTTCATTCAAGTACCTTAGGATTAGGACGTCTATAAATAAATGAGGCAGACTGATTGAAGTGGTGGCTTTTCAAGTTTCAAGAGTGCTAACGAACACAAAACATTTTAGTGCGATCCGACAATCACTGCTTATCTAAAATCGGCTAGTCGGCCACACTGTCACATGTACAGTTTTTTTTAAGAGGGAAAGGTTGACAAAGGGAAAGGTAACTGCTAAGGTATTATCGTCCCGAAATCAAAGAGATAAGGAAGACAGGATAGGAAAAAGCTAGCCGTTCCGAGAACGAACATTATCCCATCAGGATAAATTCGGCCACGGGCGGGAATCGAACCCGCGGCCTATCGCTTACAAGGCAGACGCGCTACCGCTACCAACTAAGCGAACTAGGCTGGTTAATCTGGCTACTGGCTATACGTACAAGTTTAGCCACACTGTCATGTCACAGTGCAAGTGCTTACTGTCTATAGATAGGATGATAGGTCACCTAAAAGTAGGGGAAAGAACTCCTTAAAGGACTCAGGTTTCATTTAACAACACTCTCCAGAAGGTATCCTACATACCTGGGTGTAGGTACAATGTACATGGTACATATTGTAGACTACACTTTTTTTTCTTTTTTTTTTTCACCGCGAATTCTATAAAATTGCAGACACCGCGTTCCGTGTTAGTCTTTTCTAGGTAGGTACCAATTAGCATACCTCTGTCAATCAAATGGGTAGGTTCTCTTGTAGACTACACTTTTTTTTCTATAAAATTGCAGACACCGCGTTCCGTGTTAGTCTTTTCTAGGTAGGTACCAATTAGCATACCTCTGTCAATCAAATGGGTAGGTATACCTACACCGCCTATCCTATACCTACTCTCGTGAAACTGGTGAGGAATGTGACCTGTATACTTTATACTTGGAACTAGAATAATTAGGTAAATCTGTGACCCATGGGTAGCTATTGGTCGAATGGCAGATATCTCCATATTAGTACATTAATTTAAAATAATTCTCTTCAGATAAACCGTGGTGGACCAATAAGCACATTAGGTAGGTATTCTAGCAAATATCGGGTTTTTTTAATCCGCTGTAAGTAGTCCATTTTGGTACAAAGCCTTCTGCTCTAGGCTAGGGACTTGAAGGGTCATTTCCATTTCCACCCTTACCAATAGCCCAAGTAGATCGAAGTAAGACTACATTTCAGTTGGTTAAAGTTACCTTAGGCGAGATCTGTATGCCTATCGTAATTAAATTTTTAAATCAGTAGGTATTATAAACACAATAGGTACTTGTCTCGCGTTTTTTTTTCTGGACACACAGGGGGGGGGGAAGAGAGCCTTTCCATGTCCTCTAACTGAGGTGTTGGAAGGATTCAGTGAGGTCCTCACCATGTGCAGACGCCGCTCCGTTGCTGCTTTTCGTCTTATCTGCACGCTCGGGCTCCCTCTGTGTCTCGGTTTAAGTAAGTATGTAGTGTTATTAAGGTAAGTAGTGTTTACCAAACAAATTATTAAGTTGAGCAGGGAGGTCTAAACTGAGGTGCAGAAATGAGGTTGAGGAAAACCGAAAGAATCCCTCTATTTTTCTTCCAAAGTTCATTCATCTGATAAGAAGTGGTAGCATCCTGTAGAAAGAGTTATAGAGAAATCCAGCTCTGCACAATGGAGAAAAATCTGGTGTTCTCTAACTGAGGTGTTGGAAGGATTCAGTGAGGTCCTCACCATGTGCAGACGTCGCTCCGTTGCTGCTCTTCGTCTGCACGCTCGGGCTCCTTCTGCGTCTCTGTTAAAGTAAGTATGTAGTGTTATTAAGGTAAGTAGTGTTTACCAAACAAATTATTAAGGTGAGTAGGAGGTCTAAACTGAGGTGCAGAAATGAGGTTGAGGAAAACCGAAAAGAAGCCCTCTCTCTCTTTTTCTTCCATAGTTCATTCATCTGATAAGAAGTGGTAGCATCCTGTAGAAAGAGTTATAGAGAAATCCAGCTCTGCACAATGGAGAAAAATCTGGTGTGAACACCACACGACTTTCTATTACATTACAGAAATACAAATGAAGGAAAGTAAAAATTGGATCGAAAAATTTCGACTTTTTTCAATTCGGAAATTATTAAATTGAAAGTTGTCACATTGCTCTGCGACGAATTTTTTCCTGATATACTGTAAATAGTACTTACAGATCATGGGCTAAAAATCACGTTTTTCCCCATAGAATAAGGCAATAGAAAGCAAGAATCGAGCAAAACGCAACACAAGAGAGAGAGAGAAGAGGAAATGGAATTTCAACTCAATATTCTTTAACCATGATCGAATAAACTATGGGCTAAAAAATTCCCGGAGGGACGGGCCCAGCTTGTTCCCCATAGAATAAGGCAATAGAAAGCAAGAATCGAGCAAAACGCAACACAAGAGAGAGAGAGAAGAGGAAATGGAATTTCAACTCACTGATGTCTTACTTCCTACACTTGGACTTACGAAGAAGAATATTATTATTTGTGAATATTTGATGATGGGCTAAAAATCACGTTTTTCCCCATAGAATAAGGCAATAGAAAGCAAGAATCGAGCAAAACGCAACACGAGAGAGAGAGAAGAGGAAATGGAATTTCAACTCACTGATGTCTTACTTCCTACACTTGGACTTGCGAAGAAGAATATTATTATTATTTGTGAATATTATTATTCTCAGCATAGTATTTCTTGGAAATTTTGTTCATATTGTACCGAGTTCAAGGTACCTACACCTATCCTATACCTACTCTCGTGAAACTGGTGAGGAATGTGACCTGTACCTGCAACTAGAATAATTAGGTAAATCCGTGACCCATGGGTAGCTATTGGTCAAATGGCAGTTATCTCCATATTAGTACATTAATTTAAAATAATTCTCTTCAGATAAACCGTGCTATTTGTGAATATTATTATTCTCAGCATAGTATTTCTTGGAAATTTTGTTCATATTGTACCGAGTTCAATGTGAATATTATTATTCTCAGCATAGTATTTCTTGGAAATTTTGTTCATATTGTACCGAGTTCAAGTTTTATAAGACTCTCGAGTTTGACTTGTCGAACATGTGTATTTATTATAAGCACATCAGGTCTGGATTTAGCATTTTATATTTCCAAGCACGAGGCCGCGTGGCATTCCTTATTTTAAACGAAATGGAAAGAATACTTTACAATAGAGTAGAAAGTGAAAAGTGACATTTTCTCTAAACGTTTCGCTCTCGAATCTAATTGATGAAAGCAGGGAAATTGTATGACTTGCCCTGGTCCCTGGGTACAGCTGCTTTTTCAGAGTTAACATTTCATACAATAGAATAGAATGTGAAAAGTGACATTTTCTCTAAACGTTTTGCTCTCGAATCTAATTGATGAAAGCAGGGAAATTGTATGACTTGCCCTGGTCCCTGGGTACAGCTGCTTTTTCAGAGTTAACATTTCAAACGATAGAATAGGAAGTGAAAAGTGACATTTTCTCTAGACGTCCCGCTTTCGAATCTAATTTATGAAAGCAGGGAAATTGTATGACTTGCCCTGGGTACAGCTGCTTTTTCAGAGTTAACATTTCAATGTGGCCACATTAGAGTCATTAGACCAATAAGTACATTAGGTAGGTATTCTAGCAAAAATCGGGTTTTTTAATCCGCTGTAAGTAGTCCATTTTGGTACAAAGCTTTCTGCTCTAGGCTAGGGACTTGAAGGGTCATGTCCATTTCCACCCTTACCAATAGCCCAAGTAGATCGAAGTAAGACTACATTTCAGTAGGTTAAAGTTACCTTAGGCGAGATCTGTATGCCTATCGTAAATTTTTAAATCAGTAGGTATTATAAACACAATAGGTACTTGCCTCGCGTTTTTTTTTCTGGACACACAGGGGGGGGGGAGAGAGCGAGGCGTGAATGGCCGGAACCAGATGTTTCCTCTCTGTTCTAAATTGAGTGAAATAAATCATTTTTGTGTACACAAATTTCATTGGCCAATGTGCTCTCATTTCCTAAATACATAAAATGAATAAACACATACGAACTATGAGGCATGATGTGGATTTGGTTCAATTCATACATTTCTGATGATGTTGAAGCTGATTAGTTTGATTTCTAAGAAAGGAAAAATAATGAATTTCTCAACAATGAATGCAATTCCTCAAATATCAATAATCAACATTTTAATTTAATCAACTTCCATTTACATGTCCTTTAGGCACGCACTACCCTCAACAATGAATGCAATTCCTCAAATATCAATAATCAACATTTTAATTTAATCAACTTCCATTTACATGTCCTTTAGGCACGCACTATAGAGATGTCAGTTGTGATGTTTTGAATAAATATTCACGTTACACATAAATGAAAGAACTTTGGTGAACTTAAAGTACATAAGTGGTGCTTAATGAACTGTTAGCTTAGAACAAAATGTCCTATTAATTAAGCTAGTAGAACTGGACAGCCGCAGCCGGCTATAGTGGTCAGGATGCTTGTTTGGGAAACAGGTTGAGTCCCGGAGTAAAGTATAATGTGGGAATTCCGAAAACTGGGTGGTAACCCGTAAAGGCCCCTCAAAGTCAAAGTTTGATGGCGATACTAGAGATATCTATTGTACGTGCTCGGTTCTAGTCGATGAGCTAATCCAAATAAATTGAAACATATCTCGAAAATGTTGGCCAAATGTTTCCCTGAGGCGTAGGTAGCATCAGATTAATATCCAAGTATCTTGTGACGAGATTAACACGGGCTATTCATTTCATTCATGTAAAGTGCAAGAACATTGCACAAACACACCGGAGTAAAGTATAATGTGGGAATAAGACCAATGTGCAATCCGTTCGGAACAATATACAATTAACAGGAACACAGTGTAGTGCAAGCCGTACGTTGTACTTACCTCGGGAATAATAGCTAATCTCCTAAGTTCAGACTAGTAATTGGAAGAGATAGGTATACAGTTCTATAGCGGTGAGTTGATTTTAATATACATTACTATTATACAGAGGTTAATTGGTCAATTGCAAAAAAAACACCTGTGCCTTAGTTATAGTGGTCAGGATGCTTGTTTGGGAAACAGGTTGAGTCCCGGCCAAGGCATGGAATTTTATCCTTGTTTGTTTTGAGAATCTGACCACTTAATAGGTACCTACCTAATTATAATTAGGTATGGCAATGCAGTTATAGAGCTCTGAGGGTTATGTAGGACCCGGGCATTAACCTCACTAGTAAATTTTAGGACCCTGTGTCCTATTCCAGTCGATTATTATGGACAAACTAGCTGATTGCGTAAAGTGTCTTGGAACCACAAGACTACCACAGGACTTATTGCAAAGCAGAAGTATTATAGGTACCTCGAATAAACAGGAAATGAGATTTTCGACAGAATTCGACTATAACCCCTATATCCTACTGAAGTCCCGATATATTCGGTTATTCGGCAGGCAAATGTCTAATCTGATGTTGATATCTTTGTTTGCAGTATGTGCTGAATGTAACGGCTGATCTCCCTAACGTGTTTGAAGCTACGGGCTCCATCAAGTACATGCAGATCCCCATAGCTGACCATTGGAGTCAAAACTTAGCCACGTACTTTCCTCAAGCCATACAGTTCATAGGTAAGATTTCTACCAGACAGTTAACGAGTTAACATAATGATTCGGCAAATGCCGAGTGCGTGGAAACGCAACGGCACCGATCGCTATGTGCATTTATATTATACAAAGCTACTCATTTTCCTAACGAGGCTGAGTGGGTACCGCAAACGCCTGTCACGGAATCAATCATTTGCATGATACAAATTAATAAATTAAACCACCAGTCACGTGATTCCGAGCATATGTACTTCGAGCTTGTAATTAATCTTGAATTAGAATGAAAAACGTGACAATGTTGTCCGATTGTTTTTTTCTTTTTCGTGTGCCATATGTTTGAGAATGTTGAACTTGAATCATTCTCTGTTGAATGCCTTAATTTTGTAAAATTTGAGGTAGGTTAGGGGGAGGGGGCTTAAACTAAGCCCCCTCCCCCCTGTACTTCTTAAAATCCCATATCTGCAAATAAGTCCTTTTCAATTATAATAGAACTAGCCGAAACCCGTCGCTTCGCTCCGGATTTCTGCTAGTAAATTCCTAAGGCATGGCCGTTCATGTCACTCATCCATTTAGTGGTCTTGCTCGGCGTAGCTTAACAAAAACGAACCGGAAAATAGCCTATAAAATTTTTCTCGCCCGTATGCTAAGACCAGCCACTCACTATCACGTAGACCTGGTCAGGTCTACCTGATAGTGTGTGCTCATCAGGTAGACCTAACAGGCGGACCTGACCAGCCGTACCTATCTGTCAGGTCTACCTGATAGTGTGTGTGGTATTAGGCGGACCTTTTCAGTCGTACCTGTCTGTCAGTTTTACCTGATAGTGAGTGTACTCATCAGGTATCAGGTAGTCCTAACTTGCGGACATTTTCAGCCACACCTGTCAGGTCTACCTGATAGTGTGTGGCTGGGCTAAGGGTTCAAAATTTAATCACTCTCATTGCACATTCACAGAAGAGGCGCGTAGTCAGGACACGGGGGTACTGGTGCATTGTCTCGCGGGGGTGTCACGCTCTGTCACTATCACAGTGGCGTACCTCATGTCCGCCCTGCGTCTCTCACTCAACGATGCGTTCACATTGGTGCGCGCGCGCAAATCCAACATCGCGCCCAACTTTCACTTCATGGAGCAACTCAACTCGTTCGAGAAAGAGCTCATGGAGGCGCGTCTTCAACAACAAGAGGTAGATAACATTGTGCTTGTGGTAGCTTGACAGTTTTATTTACTCACCCTCCGGATGTACAGGTTCATGTTGAAACGCACTTTGAGCTTTTATGAAAAAACCCGATTTTATGTAATGGTAGATGCATGAAAAGCGTCGAAAAAAAGGACAAATATTATGAAAAACGTCGAAAAATGTAGTGACAGAGATGTAACATGAGACAGTAGACTCGGAGGTTTCTCTTGAGGCTATGGTTTCATTGGATCCGTTCCATGCCTTGGCCGGGAAGTCGTATTCAATAGAACCGCGGTCTGAGATTTGGTTATTTTTAGACCTCAAGTAACTACTCTGGAATAAACTAGTTTTTTTGAGACAGGAATAGGGGGGGGGTGGAAGAGTGCAGAAAAAAATTGTCAGTAAGACTAATTTAAATAAAATGAAAAAAATGTGAGGGGAAAAAATTGTATAAACAACGAACAAGTACTCACACATTCCCTCTCCTATTCTCCCTCCCCTATAGGCGGCAGACAAGTGTGACAGCTGTGGTCGCCCCAAATCCTCCGCGTCTGACCCGTGCACCGCCTGCGTGGTGACCAGTGCCGGCTCCACGTCCTATCTGAGCCCCCTGTCCATCATAGGCCAGAGTCCAGACTCGGGGATCGAATTTGACCGTTGGACCCCGGGAACGGGTGGATGAAATTCGGCCCCCCCTGAGGGCGAACAGGGGGTGTACGACCCTGCTCCCTCCAAATATACGTTCTAACCTTCCCTTCTCTGCCCCCTCCAACTCCCCCCCTTTCACGTCCCCCTACCTTCAATGTGCCACAAGGGTGTTGATTGTGGTGTGCTTCGACCCACTCTCTCGAGGGTGATTCATAAGTCCCCACAAAAAAATCAAGGGCCGTATTTCTTCAATGAGACCAGTTCCAAATTTCAACTTGACAATTTTGTCTTCAGTTCGTTTTTTCACCATAACTCTCGAACTGGTTATCCAATTTTATTATTGGACGAAAATTTCAATTCAAACATTATTTTTATTTATTTAATTTAGTACAGATAAGTTGATAAAAATACACTGTCAGCTAAGGCTAAAATGTCCCATTAAGTCAATAGACAATGATAATAAGAGCCTGCTATTGATCACTTGGTACCCTCACGGGAACAAACAATCTCCCGGGATAAAATATCCAATCACATGAAGTTCCATAATCAGCACCCATCCCCACACGTGTCTAGTACTCCCTACTAGGCGATTATTGTAGATCCTCCCCAATTGTTTCCCCTCCTTCCCTCTTATTAAAATTGTTTTTTAGTTCGTTCACCTTTTGTTGTAGTTTGTAAGCTCTATCTCTCCTTGAATTCCCTATGATTAGTAGAGAAAACGTGCCAAAATGTTCTGAGTTGTTAATTTAATGTTTGACTTGAAGAGATTTATTGAAGTTTTTGGTTCATGATAAGTATCCCATTTTTCTTTGCCCTAATCAAGTTTTCCCAAAGCTAATCAAACTTGATAGTTCAAATTTTCTTACATAGAGAACCAGGTTATACGTGGTTCTTTTTATATTGTCTTTGATTAGACTGAACTAAAATCTTGGTTAGGGCAAACGAAAAATTGACTTGTTTAGGCCGAAAATTGTCGACTATAGGATGTAAATTGAAACCGTATTCTTCTTGAAAGATTCTTCAATTTCTATCCTTAACTGTTGTCCGACACTTCGACTTAGTATTCCAATAGATTACATTTAAATTTAAGAATTTAGTCCACATACAAATCGGTAGTAATTCTTATTTGGGTCGACATTGCGTACAACAATTTTATAACTAGTAAGTTTTTTATTTGTCTTTATTTTTTACGATCATTATTATTTATTAAATTTATTTGAACCCAAAAGTTTCGTTAAGAAATTCTGATAATTTGAAAGCTCTAGTAACAGTACTATATCGACTGTTAGGTGGTTCCAGTGGCCCATTACTAAAAGGACTTCAGAAATCTCAATCCTAATGCGACAAATTTTGACATAAGAGACTTTTTACTTTGCGTGAGGAGTGAGAAGTCTTTTTGGAAATGGGCATTATCTGATATTCATTGACATAAATAAAATGGAAAGGGGATATTTATATGACATCCATTCTCCCTTTTAATAGCACATTCAGTTTGACAACAGGGTCAAAATTTGGTCACCCTGAAAGGATATGAAACCACGAATGTTTTGACCTACACTTTTCTAAATAAATAAAAATGTTTTGACCACTGCCAAGAAGAAATGTAATTGCTGGTCAGTTGCATTTTTCTTTCTCTTTGCTGCAATGGTGGTTCACATGACACGTCAAGTTACCGCGAAATGTACCATACTTGTCTTACTGGCTTGGGGACCAATAAAAACATACAATGGGGCTCAACCACTTTTTTTTTCTTCGCTGATAAAGGAAGTTCGAAACACGCTGATTGCAATAGAAATGCTTAAAATTTCATTATTAAGATCGGTGCAAAGCTTGGCGGCATGTTGCCGCTTTTTGGCGTTTTTTTTTGTAATTTAACAATATCTCAGGAATGGAATGAGCTAGAAACTTGAAATTTGGTATGTAGTCCACAAATGTGACAAGGATGCAACGTTTGGTTAAGATAGGTGCTGCGGTTGGCGGTATTTTGACCGCTTTTTGGCGGTTTTCGACCGTTTTTTGGCGGTTTTCAGCTATACTGACTATTAGGTTAGAGATATTGTAAAAGTTACAATAGAACAACACTCAAATAAGCATCATTCAATAGGATAAGGAAAGTCGTGTGATGTTCACACCAGGTTTTTTTTATATTCTTAACTCTTCTAATGTTCAACTCAGTTTGTAGGTACAACTTTTGGGGTTGCTCACGATGCACAAAATGGATTAGTTGCACAAATTTATATCATTATTCTTGAGCTTTTCTAAATGGAGATGTGAACTTGTGTATTGTTTTAGTTTGACAAATGTGCCACAATTTTCTACATACATTTATTTTCGCTTCTTAAACTCTTTTCGGGCACTCTTGATCTTTTGTTGTGTTCAATTTTTGTGCAATTTGCCTCGGTCAAGGAATAATTTTGTAGTAGGTATGTATTTTTTTTTTTTTTTTTTTTTTTTTTTTTTTGAAAAAGATAAGCTCTGCACGTCACACGTCATCACTAGGGGAGGAAACCAATTCGGTCACTAGGAACTCCGCTTACCACTTATCAGTGTTATCACTTATCACTTTTTTTATGCTATTTTAAAACCTTCTTCAGATCTTGAGGTGTTGAGATGTTTCTGTTCGAGAACAATTTGAGACATTTATGAGGTTTCTCCTCGGCTAGAATCGGTATAGAATCCAGGTTAGGATTGGATTATCCGATCCTACCCTCTTTTCTACCCGGATACAATCCTATTCTGGTTACTAGGATTACCGGATTTTCCGGTGCTAATCGACATTTATTGTTTCAAGCTCTATCCGTTAAGTTGTACTTCCCAGGACTGGATTTACATTTTTGCCGTTTCTAGGTCGGGCAGCCTATTCCTAAATATGCCCCTGCTACTAACGGCCACTCAGGGTAGGAGAAAGCAGGCCATTACGAGAACGAACCTCATTTGTTAAAGATAAATTCTGTCCCGGGCGGGAAACGAATTTGGCGACCTAGTCCTTCCAAGGCAGGCTAAGCTATTCTGGTTACTAGGATTACCGGATTTTCCGGTGCTGATCGACATTTAATGTTTCAAGCTCTTTCCGTTAAGTTGTACTTCCCAGGACTGGATTTACATTTTTGCCGTTTCCAGGTCCGGGCAGCCTATTCCTAAATACGCCCCTGCTACTAACGACCACTCAGGGTAGGAGAAAGCAGGCCATTCCAAGAACGAACCTCATTTGTTAAAGATAAATGTTGTCCCGGGCGGGAAACGAATTTGGCGACCTAGTCCTTCCAAGGCAGGCTAACTTCCTAGCTAGCTAAGCTGGCTCCTGTGGAGTGATTACTTGAAAAATAATAATGCTGGATAACTGGATATTGGAAATTATGTCATTTCATCCCCCCCTCTCCCCTAAGTTAATGAACTTCAGATAGGCTGCCTCTTCTTAAAGTCTCGAGTTTCCACATCCCGATTTAGGAGGCTGGGGATCTGGAAAAGCATTAATAGGTTAACCCTAGTTGAAGGTTGAAGAAAGATCATCTGATCCGGTTCTGCGAGATATTGTAAAAGTTGGGGTAAAAGAACACTCAAATAAGCATCATTCAATAGGATAAGGACTAATTTTTTCGTACCTATGTTTTGACACCTAAAATTGACGCGTTTTTCTACTTTAATTAATGTTTACCACGTTAGAGTCGTTAAGATGGATCTATCGTTTTTTGTAGATACCTACTGTAGTACCGTATACCAATAGGTAAGTATTAGCTGGATGCGGAGTCTGGAGGTAAACAACTGCATACGTGTAAACAATCAAGTAGGTATTTACTGAACTTTATTTGTTTACCAGATAGGTATACCTACCTAGCCGGTCAGTAAACAATTTTTTCATCACCTGTTTCATAAACTCCCGGTTCTGAAGAGGTCAAATGAAAAGAAAGACTAACGTTACTACGCACGTAATTACGCTAATAATAGATGTGTAGGTACCTAATCAAAATTTCCAGAAAAACAATTACGAGCGTGAATAAAAAAAATAATGATTCAGTAATTAAATGAAGTAAATTTTCCGGTTCTGAAGAGGTCAAATGAAAAGAAAGACTAACGTTACTACGCACGTAATTACGCTAATAATAGACGTGTAGGTACCTAATCAAAATTTCCAGAAAAACAATTACGAGCGTGAATAAAAAAAATAATGATTCAGTAATTAAATGAAGTAAATTTCTGGATTCTTTGTTTTAGTAGTTTTCGACGAGTGTTATCTAAAATTTTATTATAACTTGTTTCATGATAGGTAATTATTGTTATCAAAAGGTATGTCAACCAGTAGGTAGATATGGCAGTCATAAAAACAGCTATTATAACTAAAATTATAACTTGTTTCATGATAGGTAATTATTGTTATCAAAAGGTATGTCAACCAGTAGGTAGATATGGCAGTCATAAAAACAGCTATTTTCATATCGTCATCTAACTACTAACTATCCTGTTTGAGCCCCCTAACTGTACACCTTTACAGTCATCACCTCATCAGCCATGTTTGAGATATTTAGGTAGGTAACTATATTACGTATCCGTGATGTAAAGAGGATTGCCTACTCAACCAATTAGCAGGATTAGCTAAAACATTAGATAGTAGGTTACCAGTAAAGCTTAAGTAAAATGTAACATTCTACCTAGGTACTCGAAAAGTCATCTCAATCTCTAGACTCGAAAGACCCAGGTTCGATCCTCGGAAATCCGAATTCAATGCGGGAATCGGATATGGTCAAATGACCAAAACGGCCTGAGTACGTTAGTCAAGTACGTAGAGTAGGTACTACATAATATCTATAATGGTCCAAGGGTCACCATCACTACCGCTGATCTCGCCGGCCGGTAGATATTCTCTAGGTCCGTCGCACAGTCGGAACGTGGGTTACGTGGGTGACGGAAAAAGCTTCTGCCCTAGGTCTGAAGCTTTTTCCCCCCACACAACCGACATTATGTGTTACTTTGATGTGATGAAAACAGACAAATGAACTTGGATCACTTTGTTCTGTTAAACCTTTGGTTTTGTTTTTTAATTTGTTCATTTTTACAAAACTCTACCTTTATCACTGCGTTTGGAAAGTCCAGCCCTTAGTGCGCAAAAAATCCCCTGTTTTTTGACCTCTCGCTAATTCATCGGGTTGTTTGATTCTTGTTTACGTTTCTCATATGTTTGTTTGTTGTTGAAAGAGCAGAGAGACTAAGGTCTGAAGCCTTTTCCCCCATACAACCGACATTATGTGTTACTTTGATCCGATGAAACAGACAAATGAACTTACATCACTTTGTTCTGTTAAACCTTTAGTTTTGTCTTTTAATTTGTTTATTTTTACAAAACTCTACCTTTATCACTGCGTTTGGAAAGTCCAGCCCTTAGTGCGCAAAAAAATCCCCTGTTTTTTGACCTCTCGCTAATTCATCGGGTTGTTTGATTCTTGTTTACGTTTCTCATATGTTTGTTGTTATTGAACACCGCCATTACGACGCATTGAGTTGTTTTACGCGACGTTTGCTGTTTTATTTTGCTGACACTGGCAGAAAGCCATCTGTTTTTCCTCATCGCCTAACGAGACTGCTAGTGTAGACGAAATATTTTGCCGTCTCTCTCTCTTTCTCTCTCACGTGTTCTTCATCTTGTTGGGTTTTTGCCTACCTTCTTGATAAATTAGCTTATTTTTTCCTCTCTTTTTAATGCGTTTCATTAGCATCTTGCGTATCTCCAATTGAAATGAAAACAATATGAATAAATGGGACAACGTGTTTTGATGTGTCTTGGACCTCACTTTCGGTGCTGGTACTTTTTTTTGATCTGATGATCGCTTTGTGATCGAGGACTCAGGTTGTCAGCAATTGAAGTGTAAATTTGTAAAAACAAAGGCAGAATTTCGATGTCTTGGACCTCACTTTCCGTGCTGGTACTTTTTTTTGATCTGATGATCGCTTTGTGATCGAGGACTCAGGTTGTCAGCAATTGAAGTGTAAATTTGTAAAAACAATGGCAGAATTTCGTAATTCCGAGTAAAGTCTTGAATCATCAGGGTTTGAGGACGGGGGATTTTCTTCCTTTCGAACAGACCGAACAGTTAAAGAATGCTCGTAGTTGGAGCTAAAGCGAAATTTTCGTCAGTTTATTCTGTTTATCTACCGTCGTACCTTCATCAGTTTCAGTAGAGAAATCGAAACAAAAACTCTTGCTTTTTACCCATCCCCTTGGTACTAATTCTGACTAGATTATCACCAAATCTTGTTCCGTTGGTGTTGGTACCTATTAATTCTGGATGGTAGTAAAAGTGTTAAATTAATTACATATTTAACGATCTGATGATCGCTTTGTGATCGAGTACTCAGGTTGTCAGCAATTGAAGTGTAAATTTGTAAAAACAAAGGCAGAATTTCGTAACCCCGAGTAAAGTCTTGAATCATCAGGGTTCGAGAACGGGGTATTTTCTTTCTTTCGAACAGACCGAACAGTTGAAGAATGCTCGTAGTTGGAGCTAAAGCGAAATTTTCGTCAGTTTATTCTGTTTATCTACCGTCGTACCTTCATCAATTTCAGTAGAGAAATCGGAACAAAAACTCTTGCTTTTTACCCATCCCCTTGGTACTAATTCTGATTAGATTATCACCAAATCTTGTTCCGTTGGTGTTGGTACCTATTAATTTTGGATGGTAGTAAAAGTGTTAAATTAATTACATATTTAACTGGTAAATATTGTTTTGTTTTTAGCCCGTCCTTCCTTTATTATTACGACAGTAATAAAAAAAGGTATAAGGGATGGGCTATTGTATTCGCTTCGGTGTCTGTCTGTCCCCATTGAAGGACTTATCCAAACCTGGTCGACCTATATATATATCAAATTAAAGGTCTTTTTACCAGGAACACGAAAGTGGTGGTGCAAATTTTGTCCAGAGAACCATAAAGTCAGAACCATGTTGGAATCTTTGGAGACATCAGAGAGAGTAGAGGGAGATCAGGAAGAGAGAACCTTCCAATCTGAAATCAGAAGAGAGAATGAGCTCTGACAAAAATCTAGGTCTAAAGAAACCTGTACGTGCTGGGTTCTAATCCATGAGCTAATCCAAATAAAACAACACATCTCAAAAATGTTGGCCAAATGTTTCCCTGAGGCGTAGGTAGCATCAGATTAATATCCAAATATCTTGAGACGAGATTAACACGGGCTATTCATTTCTTTCATGTAAAGTGCAAGAACATTGCACAAACACACCGGAGTAAAGTATAATGTGGGAATAAGACCAATGTGCAATCCGTTCGGAACAATATACAATTAACAGGAACACAGTGTAGTGCAAGCCGTACGTTGTACTTACGAGTACCTCGGGAATAATAGCTAATCTCCTAAGTTCAGACTAGTAATTGGAAGAGATAGGTATACAGTTCTATAGCGGTGAGTTGATTTTAATATGCATTACTATTATACAGAGGTTAATTGGTCAATTGCAAAAAAACACCTGTGCCTTAGTTATAGTGGTCAGGATGCTTGTTTGGGAAACAGGTTGAGTCCCGGCCAAGGCATGGAATTTTATCCTTGTTTGTTTTGAGAATCTGACCACGTAATAGGTACCTCTAATTATAATTAGGTATGGCAATGCAGTTATAGAGCTCTGAGGGTTATGTAGGTGAGAAAAGACCCGGCCATTAACCTCACTAGTAAATTTTTAGGACCCTGTGTCCTATTCCAGTCGACTATTATGGACAAACTAGCTGATTGCGTAAAGTGTCTTGGAACCACAAGACTACCACAGAAGTATTATACCTCGAATAAACAGGAAATGAGATTTTCGACAGAATTCGACTATAACCCCCAGCATCGTTGGTTCAGTGGTAGAATGCTCGCCTGCCCCACTCTTATATCCTACTGAACTCCCGATATATTCGGCGGGCAAATGTCTAATCTGATGTTGATATCTTTGTTTGCAGTATGTGCTGAATGTAACGGCTGATCTCCCTAACGTGTTTGAAGCTACGGGCATGGAATTTTATCCTTGTTTGTTTTGAGAATTCAATGCAGTTATAGAGCTCTGAGGGTTATGTAGGTGAGAAAAGCCCTGGGCATTAACCTCACTAGTAAATTTTAGGACCCTTTGTCCTATTCCAGTCGATTATTATGGACAAACTAGCTGATTGCGTAAAGTGTCTTGGAACCACAAGACTACCACAGGACTTATTGCAAAGCAGAAGTATTATAGGTACCTCGAATAAACAGGAAATGAGATTTTCGACAGAATTCGACTATAACTCTTATATCCTACTGAAGTCCCGATATATTCGGCGGGCAAATGTCTAATCTGATGTTGATGTCTTTGTTTGCAGTATGTGCTGAATGTAACGGCTGATCTCCCTAACGTGTTTGAAGCTACGGGCTCCATCAAGTACATGCAGATCCCCATAGCTGACCATTGGAGTCAAAACTTAGCCACGTACTTTCCTCAAGCCATACAGTTCATAGGTAAGATTTCTACTAGACAGTTGACATAATGATGCGGCAAATGCCGAGTGCGTGGAAACGCAACGGCACCGATCGCTATGTGCATTTCTATTATACAAAGTTACTCATTTTCCTAACGAGGCTGAGTGGGCACCGCAAATGCCTGTCACGGAATCAATCATTTGCATGATACAAATTAATAAATTAAACCACCAGTCACGTGATTCCGAGCATATGTACTTCGAGCTTGCAAAGGTCCCGATTTTTCTCGCCCGTATGCTAAGACCAGCCACTCACTATCACGTAGATCTGGTCAGGTCTACCTGATAGTGTGTGCTCATCAGGTAGACCTAACAGGCGGACCTGATCAGGCGTACCTGTCTATCAGGTCTACCTGATCAGGCGTACCTGTCTATCAGGTCTACCTGATAGTGTGTGCTCATCAGGTATCAGGCGGACCTTTTCAGTCGTACCTGTCTGTCAGTTTTACCTGATAGTGAGTGTACTCATCAGGTATCAGGTAGTCCTAACTTGCGGACATTTTAGTGTACTCATCAGGTATCAGGTAGTCCTAACTTGCGGACATTTTCAGCCACACCTGTCAGGTCTACCTGATAGTGTGTAGCTGGCCTAAGGGTTCAAAATTTAATCACTCTCATTGCACATTCACAGAGGAGGCGCGTAGTCAGGACACGGGGGTACTGGTGCATTGCCTAAGGGTTCAAAATTTAATCATTCTCATTGCACATTCACAGAGGAGGCGCGTAGTCAGGACACGGGGGTACTGGTGCATTGTCTCGCGGGGGTGTCACGCTCTGTCACTATTTACCAGGAATACGAGATTTGTCGCGACGACCTATGAACTCAAAGCGAGAAAGTTTTAGATATCACTTCAGTCGATAATTTAAGACCGGTTTTAGCGTCACCTGTGTTAAGCTACGACGAAAAAGGCCAATAAATGGATGGGTGACTCAAACATTATATTGGGAATAAAGGGAGAACGGGCTCTAGTCTTGATTTTAAATCATTACATGAAAGTAAAATCAAAAAATCAAATCTGGAATAAAGGGAGAACGGGCTTGATTTTAATCATTACATGAAAGTAAAATCAAAAAATCAAATCAAGAATAACAATAAACTGAATATTAAACAAATTAGGTAGGTACATAGGTACTGATTTTCTCTAATCACTATGGGCTAAAAAATTCCCGGAGGGACGGACCCTGCTTGTTTACCTTTCTTCTTGTTTATCAGACGTCATATCAAATCAGACCACTTTAGTATATATAAAGAAAATATTACATACAACCTTCACACCTACTGTAAGATATGAGAAACAAATAGCGTCATACTGTCTGAATGACAATACCTACATATTAGGGACTAACTTTCGGAGGTTGTGGAATGAATTGATAATGAAACTAGAAGAAAAGGGGTTTATGTAGTATTGTAGGTACTTCTCACGGTCCCAGTAGTGCAGTTGCCAAGGGATTCATAACTGAGGGGACTTCCTTTCCAAATGATCAAGGCATCTAGGAACAGTCATCCTTGTTGTTGTCTTGTGTGCAGTTGCCAAGGGATTCATAACTGAGGGGACTTCCTTTCCAAAAGATCTAGGCATCTAGGAACAGTCATCCTTGTTTTTGTCTTGTGTAGAAAGTTTTGTTGACCATTTCTTCTATATTACTCATTGTAGTCATTGTTAGGTTGTTTTTGATAATGCCCTTGTTTGACGTCGATCAACTTGCATATTTCCTCTGAAGACTACAAAGAAGATGAATAAATTGGCGATTGGTGTACCTACCGTACAACTATGTATGTACTTACGTCATATTGATAATAAACCAGACACAATGTCACATGGAGAACAGACAAGTTAGTGATAAGCTCTGCACGTCACACGTCATCACTAGGGGAGGAAACCAATTCGGTCACTAGGAACTCCGCTTACCACTTATCAGTGTTACTAAGGCAAAATTCGCATCAACAAAACACCAGACCTCAATAGGACACCTCGAGTTTATATTCTGAGCATACTCCGTCGATGTGGATGTGGAAATGAATCCAATGATTTAGCAAGACGTCATCCTGCCCTCCTTAATCAAAAGGCAGTATATCCAAATTCCTAACTTTTCAGGAAACGTCATTGAAGTTTTTGGCAGTCATTTCTGAGACCTGTGCCAGGGATGGGGGGGGGGTGGACGAGTGCAGAAAAAAATTGTCAGTAAGACTGATTTAAATAAAATGAAAAAAATGTGAGGGGAAAAAATTGTATAAACAACGAACAAGTACTCACACATTCCCTCTCCTATTCTCCCTCCCCTATAGGCGGCAGACAAGTGTGACAGCTGTGGTCGCCCCAAATCCTCCGCGTCTGACCCGTGCACCGCCTGCGTGGTGACCAGTGCCGGCTCCACGTCCTATCTGAGCCCCCTGTCCATCATAGGCCAGAGTCCAGACTCGGGGATCGAATTTGACCGTTGGACCCCGGGAACGGGTGGATGAAATTCGGCCCCCCCTGAGGGCGAACAGGGGGTGTACGACCCTGCTCCCTCCAAATATACGTTCTAACCTTCCCTTCTCTGCCCCCTCCAACTCCCCCCCTTTCACGTCCCCCTACCTTCAATGTGCCACAAGGGTGTTGATTGTGGTGTGCTTCGACCCACTCTCTCGAGGGTGATTCAGAAGTCCCCACAAAAAAAAATCAAGGGCCGTATTTCTTCAATGAGACCAGTTCCAAATTTCAACTTGACAATTTTGTCTTCAGTTCGTTTTTTCACCATAACTCTCGAACTGGTTATCCAATTTTGCTATTGGACGAAAAAAAGCAAACATTATTTTTATTTATTTAATTTAGTATAGATAAGTTGATAAAAATATACTGTCAGCTAAGGCTAAAATGTCCCATTAAGTCAATAGACAATGATAATAAGAGCCTGCTATTGATCACTTGGTACCCTCACGGGAACAAACCATCTCCCGGGATAAAATATCCAATCACATGAAGTTCCATAATCAGCACCCATCCCCACACATGTCTAGTACTCCCTACTAGACGATTATTGTAGATCCTCCCCAATTGTCTCCCCTCCTTCCCTCTTATTAAAATTGTTTTTTAGTTCGTTCCCCTTTTGTTGTAGTTTGTAAGCTCTATCTCTCCTTGAATTCCCTATGATTAGTAGAGAAAACGTGCCAAAATGTTCTGAGTTGTTCATTTAATGTTTGACTTGAAGAGATTTATTGAAGTTTTTGGTTCATGATAAGTATCCCATTTTTCTTTGTCCTAGCCAAGTTTTCCCAAAGCTAACCAAACTTGATAGTTCAAATTTTTCTTACATTGAAAACCAGGTTATACTTGATACATTTTATGTTCTCTTTGGTTAGACTGAACTAAATCTTGATTAGGGCAAGAAAAAATTGACTTGATTAGGCCGAAAAAAATGTCGACTATAGGATGTAAATTGAAACCGTATTCTTCTTGAAAGATTCTTCAATTTCTATCCTTAACTGTTGTCCGACACTTCGACTTTAAGTCAATAGACAATGATAATAAGAGCCTGCTATTGATCACTTGGTACCCTCACGGGAACAAACAATCTCCCGGGATAAAATATCCAATCACATGAAGTTCCATAATCAGCACCCATCCCCACACGTGTCTAGTACTCCCTACTAGGCGATTATTTTAGATCCTCCCCAACATGTCTCCCCTCCTTCCCTCTTATTAAAATTGTTTTTTAGTTCGTTCACCTTTTGTTGTAGTTTGTAAGCTCTCATGTCTCCCCTCCTTCCCTCTTATTAAAATTGTTTTTTAGTTCGTTCACCTTTTGTTGTAGTTTGTAAGCTCTATCTCTCCTTGAATTCCCTATGATTAGTAGAGAAAACGTGCCAAAATGTTCTGAGTTGTTAATTTAATGTTTGACTTGAAGAGATTTATTGAAGTTTTTGGTTCATGATAAGTATCCCATTTTTCTTTGCCCTAATCAAGTTTTCCCAAAGCTAATCAAACTTGATAGTTCAAATTTTCTTACATAGAGAACCAGGTTATACGTGGTTCTTTTTATATTGTCTTTGATTAGACTGAACTAAAATCTTGGTTAGGGCAAACGAAAAATTGACTTGTTTAGGCCGAAAATTGTCGACTATAGGATGTAAATTGAAACCGTATTCTTCTTGAAAGATTCTTCAATTTCTATCCTTAACTGTTGTCCGACACTTCGACTTAGTATTCCAATAGATTACATTTAAATTTAAGAATTTAGTCCACATACAAATCGGTAGTAATTCTTATTTGGGTCGACATTGCGTACAACAATTTTATAACTAGTAAGTTTTTTATTTGTCTTTATTTTTTACGATCATTATTATTTATTAAATTTATTTGAACCCAAAAGTTTCGTTAAGAAATTCTATCTAGTAAGTTTTTTATTTGTCTTTATTTTTTACGATCATTATTATTTATTAAATTTATTTGAACCCAAAAGTTTCGTTAAGTAACTAATCTAGTAAGTTTTTTATTTGTCTTTATTTTTTACGATCATTATTATTTATTAAATTTATTTGAACCCAAAAGTTTCGTTAAGAAATTCTGATAATTTGAAAGCTCTAGTAACAGTACTATATCGACTGTTAGGTGGTTCCAGTGGCCCATTACTAAAAGGACTTCAGAAATCTCAATCCTAATGCGACAAATTTTGACATAAGAGACTTTTTACTTTGCGTGAGGAGTGAGAAGTCTTTTTGGAAATGGGCATTATCTGATATTCATCGACATAAATAAAATGGAAAGGGGATATTTTTATGACATCCATTCTCCCTTTTAATAGCACATTCAGTTTGACAACAGGGTCAAAATTTGGTCACCCTGAAAGGATATGAAACCACGAATGTTTAAACCTACACTTTGCGAAATAAATAAAAATGTTTTGACCACTGCCAAGAAGAAATGTAATTGCTGGTCAGTTGCATTTTTTTTCTCCTTGCTTCAATGGTGGTTCACATGAGACGTCAAGCTACCGCCAAATGTACCATACTTGTCTTACTGGCTTGGGTACCAATAAAAACATACAACTGAAAGTTTATTGACAATGTTATAAAGCAAGTTTTTCCCCTAAAATATTGACCGAAAACCTTGAAACTTCACTTCGTGTTAATATAGACCGGGTGGCATTTCGAACTTTTGACGTTCGCGCACCTCCCGGCACGCTTGATTCTAAAAGCTAATGCTTGTGTTAGTTCGCGGTATCCGCGGTTGGTTCGCGGTATCCGCGGTCAGTTCGCGGTATCCGCGGTAAAAATTGTTGTCATTTGGTTGTGCCCCATTGAAAGTTTATTGACAATGTTATAAAGCAAGTTTTGCCCCTAAAATATTGACCGAAAACCTTGAAACTTCATTTCGTGTTAATATAGACCGGGTGGCATTTCGAACTTTTGACGTTCGCGCACCTCCCGGCACGCTTGATTCTAAAAGCTAATGCTTATGAGTTTCTTTCGTGCTGAACAACATTGGGCCTGGTGATTATCCAGATGGGTGGCCAGTAAAGCCATTATTTTCCCCTCCCATTATACCTAAATTGTTTAGGTAGCCAGAATTTTTTGGTAAATTTTATCCCTGAATTATCCAGATGGGTGGCCAGTAAAGCCATTGTTTTCCTCTCCCATTATACCTAAATTGTTTAGGTAGCCAGAATTTTTTGGTAAATTTTATCCCTGTTGGAAATTTTGAAATCGAAATCAAATACGGAGCCACAAAAACTTCAACTTTGACGGGAATCGAGCCCGAAACCTGCGATATGCACTCTGGCATGAAGACTTTTGGTTAGGAACTGCTTGATGGGTGGCCAGTAAAGCCATTGTTTTCCTCTCCCATTATACCTAAATTGTTTAGGTACCCAGAATTTTTTGGTAAATTTTATCCCTGTTGGAAATTTTGAAATCGAAATCAAATACGAAGCCACAAAAACTTCAACTTTGACGGGAATCGAGCCCGAAACCTGCGATATGCACTCTGGCATGAAGACTTTTGGTTAGGAACTGCTTACTGGTGAACTTTTGACTACCAGAATGTCGCCATATTTGTTGTGACTGTCTTTCACATTAGAAATTATGACCTTATTGTTACAATGGAATATTATAACCAATCTATTTATACCACTTAGATCTTAGGTCCTCTTTAGGATATAGATATTGTACCTTGTTATAGAGCATCATGTACTTGTAGAATTGTATGTTATTCTTATTTAGACAAAATACCTATTTGACTTATTCTACAACTCTCCCTCTTATTCGAGTAGTCGATATTGTACCTTATTATAGAGCATTATGTACTTGTAGAATTGTATGTTATTCTTATTTAGACAAAATACCTATTTGACTTATTCTACAACTCTCCCTCTTAATTAGTTCGCGGTATCCGCGGTTTGGTCGAGGTATACGGAAAAAATGAGTTTTTAGCCCGTCCTTCCTTTATTGTTACGATAGTAATAAAAAAAGAAAATATTACATACAACCTACACACCTACTGTAAGATATGAGAAACAAATAGCGTCATACTGTCTGAATGACAATACCTACATATTAGGGACTAACTTTCGGAGGTTGTGGAATGAATTGATAATGAAACTAGAAGAAAAGGGGTTTATGTAGTATATTGGAGGTACTTCTCACGGTCCCAGTAGTGCAGTTCCCAAGGGATTCATAACTGAGGGGACTTCCTTTCCAAATGATCAAGGCATCTAGGAACAGTCATCCTTGTTGTTGTCTTGTGTAGAAAGTTTTGTTGACCATTTCTTCTATATTACTCATTGTAGTCATTGTTAGGTTGTTTTTGATAATGCCCTTGTTTCGTACGTTTTTTTCTGGAGTGACTTGAGTGAACCGGCCATTTCGGCATTCGGCTTTTTGGTCAGAAGATATTTAGATAATATTTTTATAATGTCTGTATGTCTTTTTCCTCTCTTCCCCCCAGTCCACCCAAAAAAATAATTGAGTCTCATATCTCATAAACGAAGTGTCGACCCCGTCGGCGGGGGTTCTTCTCATTTCTTCACCTGAGGATCCCAACTTTTAGGTTACTAATTTTGTTTTTGTCTATCTGATTGATCAATAAGAGCCAAAATAAGAGTAATCCATCCACCATCCGCGGGATTTGCGCCCATGATAGCATTTGGGAATTTGATGTTTATCACTTATTTATCTCGACAATTTTTCCATTGGTTTGTCCCGTTTCAGTTTGTCCTTTCTGGATGTTGTGATGGGGAAGATTTTTGAGAGACTCTCATCCGAATTGATGAAAGATTGGTTTGTCCCGTTTCAGTTTGTCCTTTCTGGATGTTGTGATGGGGAAGATTTTTGAGAGACTCTCATCCGAATTGATGAAAGAACAGTCCCGTTTCAGTTTGTCCTTTCTGGATGTTGTGATGGGGAAGATTTTTGAGAGACTCTCATCCGAATTGATGAAAGAACAGAATACGGTTTGGAATTATTCTAGAACGTAGATGTCCATGGAGACTGCGCATAGTACCGAGTGGCGTGATATAAAAATATAGGCAGTTGCATGACTGCCTGGGAATTTTTACTCTTGGTGGGATATTTTATCACATGTGGGATTTTTTTTACCGTGGCGTTTTTTGCTTGCTCGAAGTCTGTATGTCTCAAATATCACGATTATCACGTATGTAATAAATGATTTCCACTAGGTATACTCCATTGCCTCTTCTGCTTCGTTATTATGGATTTCGATTCTCGACAAAGCGTTGGCATTTCAGTTCTGTTTGCCCGGCTTGTATTCTATTTCATAATCGTATTCTTCTAGTTTGAGTCTCCAACGGACTAATTTTGAGTTTGGTTCCTTTAGATTGAAAAGCCAGGTTAATAGTCGATGATCGGTTACGATTTTAAATTTTTGACCGAAAAGGTAGAGGCGAAAATGTTTGGCTGCCCAAACTATAGCTAGAAGTTCTTTCTCTATAGTTGAATAATTCTTTTCGTGATCATTAAGGGTTCTTGAAGCATAGGCTTTGGGGTGATCATTTTGAGATAATACTGCTCCTAGAGCAAAATTTGAAGCATCAGTCGTCAGAGTGAATGTGTTTGTAAAATCTGGGTACGTTAAAATGGGTTCATTCATCAACGCCGATTTTAGAGAACGAAACGCTTCGTTGTAGGCTAGATCTTTTATGTTTATGGTGGCATCATTCTTAAAACAAACGTGGAGCGGCTTTGCGATCTTTGTGAAGTCTTTGATGTACTTTCTATAGTATCCTACTAAGCCTAGGAAACTTTTGAATTGGGTTTTTGGGATTGAAAATTTTTCTATACATTTTATCTTTTCTGGGCTAGGTCTGACTCCTTCATTTGATATGACGTGCTCTAAATAGGCTGTCTCTGTTTTGAAGAACTCTGATTTGTCGAGTTGTATTTTCATATTGTATTTCGATAATCTTTCTAATACGAGTTCTAAGTTCTGAAATGGGATTCTTACGACACATTGTATATTAAAATGTCGTCCAAATACACTACACAGTTAGGTATTGCTTGAAGTATATTGTTCATACATCTCTGAAAAGTTGCCGGGGCGTTCCGTAATCCAAAGGGCATACGGAGGTACTCAAAATGGCCTTCCGTTCCGGCATTAAATGCTGTTTTCGCTATGCTTTTAGGGTCCATCTCGATTTGGTGGAAACCACTTGTCAGATCAATAGTTGTAAAATATTTACAATTGTGTAGCTTATCCAAGAGCTCTTCTATATTGGGCATAGGATATTTATCGGTGATAGTTTTCGAATTTACATTCCTATAATCTACTACCATCCTCCATTTTTGTTTTCCAGAAGCGTCTAGTTTTTTCCTGACTACATGCACTGGTGATAATTGTAAATAATAATGTGGAGGCGAGTGGTTTGGCCAGTCTTTGATATTTCACATTCATTTATTATGTACTTGGTAGATTAGAAGAAATTAATTCAAATATTTTATTGGTTAAATGTCCTGTCGGGTAGTACTTGTCTGTGACTGAGACTTTGTAATCTCTGTAATAATATACCGGCGAGAAGAGTCGGTCTATTACACTGTCTGTCGGACTGATTTCAAGGACAAACCGGACAGTGGAAGGGAATAGATTTTCATTTGATGTCCATATCATCAACTAGGCACATATAACTACAACTATACCATCACAACATCAGGCGTGTCCGCGTGATACCATACTAAACTTAAAACCAAGAAAGAAGAAAGAGTCAATGTCATTTCAATTTGCACTATCATATCCTTTCGACCTGCGGACTTATTACCATATCACCATATCTTCTTCACACCTGCAGTGTCATTTGATAGAGAATCATGTCAGGATGTACATACCTATTTTAATCAGAGATAGATAACTACCGACATCATGAAATTTTACGCAAGTCTCCAGTCTCCACCCTGTTGTTTACAGCAGTCACCATCATCAAGTCAACAGTTGAAATATTTTGATTCCAAAGCCATATTCTGCTGTACTGTACCTAACCAGTTAAACACCTTAAGGCAAATCTGAATCAGTTCAGTTACTTATAATATATTTAGATCTCATTGAAAAATCAATGATATACCTACCTACTTAAGTACTTACCTACTCACTTATTTAGGTGCTACTTGTCTCTTTTTCTTTGGGTTGTCTAATTTCCTCTGTTGAAAACTTTAAGTACTTACTCAAGTTCAATTCAGTTTGCTACTTACCCTCTACCTATCTACTTCTGCTTTATCCACCCTCATAAACTTAGCTGAGTGCTTACCTACACGTTACCCTTCAGTAGGACTAATTCTCTTGAAAGATCTATGATGTCAGTGAGTACTCATGTTAAGGCAAAATTCTCATCAACAAAACACCAGAGCTCAATAGGACACCTCGAGTTTATATTCTGAGCATACTCCGTCGATGTGGATGTGGAAATGAATCCAATGATTTAGCAAGACGTCATCAAGAATTCAAGACAATATATCTAATAGTCTAATACATAGTTACACCTAGTTCTTTATAAAGTTTAAAATCAATACAATCTCCATTAGATATGCGTTTTAAGTCTGAAGTTTACATACCAAGTCGGATTCATACAAGATACAATAGGTACTATACAGTTCTGAACTTCAGACCAGGATCAAATCGATCTACATAGATATGACTGTTTGACTATCGATAGATGTATAGGGATCTTTTGGAACTTTCAGTCCATCATTTCTATCCTATTTCAGGCACAAGGTAGATATAGGCGCTACGCTACGCGCTAGGTTGGTTATTTAGTAGGTGCGCACTGCGACACCAGCGTCACATCGCGTCGATCTTGTTGGCACGGTTGGTCTGGTGTAAAATTATTATTATTAAGAATCATGAACCGATTAAAAATTCTGCAATTTAAATCGATGATAGGCACCAAATAAAAGGGGCGCGATAGCGCTCCGCCCTGCGCCAAGTCAAAATTTGACAGCGCTGGTTTACACTTTATCCAGTATGAACGTCCATATCTGCTTATGTTTAACTGGACATGACTAATTTTTTAATGCGTATGTTTTGACACCTAAAATTGACGCGTTTTTCTACTTTAATTAATGTTTACCACGTTAGAGTCGTTAAGATGGATCTATCGTTTTTTGTAGATACCTACTGTAGTACCGTATACGTATACCAATAGGTAAGTATTAGCTGGATCTGGAGTCTGGAGGTAAACAACTGCATACGTGTAAACAATCAAGTATTTACTGAACTTTATTTGTTTACCAGATAGGTATACCTACCTAGCCCGTCAGTAAACAATTTTTTCATCACCTGTTTCATAAACTTTAAGACTTCAAGTGGCTGAGATGTGAGATATAGGTACTTATTAGACCAAGTCTGCACTACTTTTTTTCAACGAGAAAAAATAACCTTCATGAGTTCAAAACACTAAAAACTTTCATAAACTTTAAGACTTCAAGTGGCTGAGATATAGGTACTTATTAGACCAAGTCTGCACTACTTTTTTTTCAACGAGAAAAAATGAGGCACCAAGAAGCAGAGTGGACTAAGTGGTAAAATCGACTTTTTTTAGTATTATATATCGTTGGAAAGCCCGCGAAAAGTCATCACCTACATAAACTTTAAGACTTCAAGTGGCTGAGATATAGGTACTATTAGACCAAGTCTGCACTACTTTTTTTCAAAGAGAAAAAATAACCTTCATGAGTTCAAAACACTAAAAACTTGATCCTGATTCTGATAGTAAAATTCAGATTTTTTTGAAATTTATTGCCGATAGATAGATATAAAGCTATGTAGTTAGGTATATTAGCTAGGTAAAAAAAAAAAAAAATCGTTAGGTATCTACGTTCTATTCTAAGCGGGATATTTTGAGAGGGATTTTAATCCAGCCTGGGATTTTTCCCTCGGCTGAGCTCCCCTACTCTTGTTTCACCGGCTTGTGACGCGGTGTTCAAGGACTCTTCATTCGACGAAAAATTTCGTGTTTTGTTTTTAGTTTGAGTTATGAAACGGTGCTAGCATGAAGTGAATGAGATTTTCTGAAGTGCGGGTTATCTTGCGATGAAGTTGCTGACTAAGTACTGACTGTCTACCAGATGACTGACTGAAGAGAAAGGCATTAGGTTTGAGATGTCAGATACTGAACCTTGGAACACTCGTGGGTTAATTCGTCCGTAAACAAAACTTCGCTCCATTGAGGCACCTCCCAGTTCTGGTACTCTCGGGCAAAACCAAGTCTTGCTCTACGGTGAGCTGCGAGTAGTTCTGGAGCACGGAATGGTCTGCAGGATGTCAGGTTTCGTTCTTCTAATCTTCTCCGCACTGTTCTCTCACTTATCAGCACATCGCGTGCATTATACAGGCGTGCAACGGTTTGAGGAGCTGTTTGGAACCGGTTTCTAAGCACACCATTCACCAAAAAGCGGTCATCCATTGCACTGGTACACCGTTTTCGGCCTTGCCCCGGCCTCCTAGCACACGACCCAGTCTGCTGATACCGCCAGATGTTGTCCCTTAGGGTTGTTCGGGGGATATTGAGTCTTCTTGAAACCTCTCTCTGGCTGACCCCCTCCTCCAGTAGACCAATGGCCCTACCGACCACAACTTCGCTAAGACTCATTATTCTTGGTTCAGAACTTTAAACTGGAAAGATTTTAAACTCACAACCATAAATTCGTTTAAACAAAATCACTGTGACAATCCTGAGGTGCACTACAATAGAAGGTCTCATAATAACTGAATTACCTAAAATTAATAAATCAGGTAAAATTGACCCTAGGGCCTAGAGTTGGGATCAAAACATAAATACCTACATGAAATGAACTTGTTGTCATCAAATAATATCAATCACAATCATTTTAACACGTTCACTGCCCTTAGCCACATTTAATCAGCAAAAATCTAGGTGGGCGGGTAGTTGTGCCGGTGAGTGTAGATTATTCCTTTTAGCAAAGGAATAATCTATTCCTTTGTTTCGTTTTTATTAAATTAATTTTTCTAAATACTCTCACAATCCGCATTCGCGTGAGGCAAGCATAGTGTATCTAGTGCAAATCTGGCCAATTCAATAAACTCTGTCTCATTAAATAAGTTTTTGTACTTCAATAGTTTACCCCAAAACATGTCAGGTTCTGTGCACTGGGTAATGTCCTCTGGTAACTGCACTAGAGGAAGCTTTCTCCACTGGTCATCAACTTTTTGTAAATCACAGTATTTTGCAACTCTTGGCACAAGTGAGGCTAGTGGCAGTAGATTTATGTTGTAGTGAGGCTTGTAAAAAGCTGCCGAGAGTGTGAAGACCTTGCAAGAAATATTTATGGTTTCTTCAAAGGAAGTTCCAAGAGACAGAGTGAATTTGTCCAATTCCAAAGATTTGTCGACACAAAGATACACAAACTCATGCATCCTTCTACTCATGTATGACCGATGACATTTTTAACTATTTCAGTACATTTGTTCCTTTTTAATTTTATATTCTCAGCAATTTTTGAGTCTGGAAAACATTAGTGTTGGGAATAATCGATTATTTCACATAATCGATTATAAAAAATAATCGATTAATCGATTATTAATCGATTAATAATCGATTATATACCGGGGTCTCGTCTATCGTTGGGATTTCATGTTTTACCTGAGATACACTCACCGGCACAATTACCCGCCCACCTAGATTTTTTCAGTTTTTTGGGGTTTTATCATACCTAAAGGATTTTTTCAATGCCAATAGTTAACAGATGTTCATTTTCTTCTATTTAGCGCAAATTGATCCATATTTTATTTCATTTTAGCTCTAAAAAGATAGAAATTTTAAGAAATGAGGAAAACACAAGTTTCAAAGGTTTCAAAATTTTATAATTTTTATTGTACTTTAAGGTTACAATTAGGAGTTTAATAGTGGGTATTTGCCCCCCGGGCCCTGATTACTTCTCCCAGGCGCCTTGGCATTGAATTTATCACGTTTGAGATTTGCTCCTGAGGTATACCGTTCCATTCATCCACTATGGCCTCTTTAAGTTCATGAAGGCTATCTGGCAAGATATGGCGACCCCTAATTCGTCTTTTGAGTATGTCCCATATGTGCTCAATTGGGTTCAAGTCTGGACTTCGAGCTGGAGCCACGAGTCTTTGAATGCCGACCACATTCAGGTAGTCTAGGGTGCATCTTGCCACGTGGGGACGAGCATTATCCTGGTACAGAAGGAAACCATCACCAATAAATGGTGCGAATGGCACAACATGATCTTCTAAGACGTCTGTGATGTAATTAGCCGCAGTCATTGGTCGGTTATCAAAGAAGACTAAGTCCGTGCGGGCCTCAGTAGATATGCCACTCCATATCATAACTGACCCCCCATTATATTGCACTGTTTCTACCAATGCACAGTTGCACACTGGGCAAACCGTTCTCCTGGTCTTCTGTAAACTCGTTGGCGACCGTCTGGACCGCGCAATGATACTCTAGTTTCGTCCGTACCTGAATAGATCTTCAGTTACTTATATTTAGATCTCATTGAAAAATCAATGATATACCTACTTAAGTACTTACCTACTCACTTATTTAGGTGCTTGCTACTTGTCTCTTTTTCTTTGGGTTGTCTAATTTCCTCTGTTGAAAACTTTACTTACCTACTTAAGTTCAATTCAGTTTGCTACTTACCTCCTATCTACTTCTGCTTTATCCACCCTCATAAACTTAGCTGAGTGCTTACCTACACGTTACCCTTCACCCTTCAGTAGGACTAATTCTCTTGAAAGATCTATGATGTCAGTGTGTACTCATGTACATACCTCCAAAATCCTAGTTTTAAAACCATACCTAACTACTGACTGTCTACCAGATGACTGACTGAGGAGAAAGGCATTAGGTTTGAGATGTCAGATACTGAACCTTGGAACACTCGTGGGTTAATAAATATATTTCATTTTGCCAAGTCATTCAACTTTGGTCTCATTTTTCATTGCTGAATTTATCATCCATCCTCTTCAGATCCGAAGTGTTCTATTATCTCTCTTTATCCTTCCCTCTCTTTACTCAGTAGGCAGCTGGACGGCAACCCTTCCAGATAGTAACCTCGTTAGGAGGTGCTTAACTAAACTATCCTTTGTCCATTGAGCTACATATGTGGCTTGTCTATTTTTTGTAGTCTCCCATACTTATTGAGTGTTCTCAGCAGAGCTGGCTCTGTAAATAGATCAGCTTAGGAGGATTGTTACATCTAATCGAAGATGGCCAAGATCTGAACGAACTTCAAAGGCTTGGATTTTCCATCAGGGAAAAGGCTTAGTGAAGCCCCTTGGGTTGAAGAAGGTTTCGCAAACTAACAGTCGTTTTCAACATACGTGATCTGTGGGCTCTCACAAACTCACTAGGTACATAAAAGTAAGGGGTTAGAAGTGGAGTGATGAAAAAAACTCTTGAGAATCAGAAAATTCCTTGCTCCCCTTCCCTCTCTTTACTCAGTAGGCAGCTGGACGGCCACCCTTCCAGGTAGCAACCTCGTTAGGAGGTGCTTAACTAAATGTCCCTATCCTTTGTCCATTGAGCTATGTGGCTTGTCTATTTTTCGTAGTCTCCCATACTTACTCCCATTAGGTAGGTAGGTTTTCGGTGTGAAATTGACGATTTAGCATTTTAGATACCTAGATGGTTTGTATGTACATATGTTTGTTCACGTCTCTGTAACACTTATCTCTCTTATTAGCTCCATCACCTAAAGGAAATTATATCTAGGAAATTCGCTGACGATTTTTTTTCCTATCAGACCTTCGAAAGCCCTTTTTCCGCGTTCAACGGTTCACTGAACGAATAAAATTTAACCTCAACACATCTTTCGCGTCCGAATAGAATTGATCGAATGAGAGAGGAGTCAGGACCGCACAGGGCAGTTGAGTCAAATGGAAGAGGTTGGGGATCATCTAGAAAATTCGCTGACGATTTTTCTTCCTATCAGACCTTCGAAAGCGCGAAAGCCCTTTTTCCGCGTTCAACGGTTCACTGAACGAATAAAATTTAACCTCAAAACATCTTTCGCGTCCGAATAGAATTGATCGAATGAGAGAGGAGTCAGGACCGCACAGGGCAGTTGAGTCAAATGGAAGAGGTTGGGGACAAAATTGATTGTATATTGTTTTTCGAAAGGGTTAGGTATTATCATGGCCGGGGTCATTCAAGGTTGTCTATCCAGATGGGAGGTTCAGGGATAGGTTCCTATTTTTGTACTTAGTACCTATAGGTTTCCTTGACTTTTGCTGATATCTTGAGTATTTCAGGAAATGGAGGGTAATTATGCAGAAGTCACGTCCGTGGAAAAGAAAAGTTTTGTTTTTAGTTTGAGTTATGAAACGGTGCTAGCATGAAGTGAATGAGATTTTCTGAAGTGCGGGTTATCTTGCGATGAAGTTGTAACAATCCAAATCAAATGACCATCTAGCATTTTGTTATATTTTTTGTACTATAGTTTAGTTATCTGTGATATAATTTTTTTAATTTAATTGTAGAAGCGTTATTTCTATTTTTTTATACACCTATTTACCTATTTTTTTTTGTTGTAATTTCTCTCAAAATGGTCGAAAGTATTAGTGAAGAAGTTAACAAGGGAGAGGAGGTTTTTAGCCGAGCTGGTAAGGTTGTAATTTCTCTCAAAATGGTCGAAAGTATTAGTGAAGAAGTTAACAAGGGAGAGGAGGTTTTTAGCCGAGCTGGTAAGTAGTAACGAGTGTTCCATAACAAGTCAAACTTCCTACATTCTACATAATATCTAATATCCACAGAAACATCAATAATTACGTTCAACTCTTCAACAACAATCTGTTGACTTTCGTAACATCCTGTAGTCGTACGACTCGAAATTCTACATCCTACAGCTGTTTTCTGAACGTTTTGTATCTACATAACAGACGCAGAGGTCTCTGGGATGCTTATAGCTTGGAGCTTGTTGAACTAACAGCCAGGCGTAGTCTTCTATCCCCTCTTGTATTACGTCACGAAGATATACGAGTATGTTAAAAACGTATTAGCATTATCTTGGGTAGAGGATTCTAAAGAGTTGCTTGTGGGATAAATAAGATAATGGAAAACGAAGAAATTCGTGTTGAGAATAAGTTCTTGAAATTTGAATATTTTTACTTTTTTGAGGAGAAGTGTTCTCAGCAGAGCTGGCTCTGTAAATAGATCAGCTTAGGAGGATTGTTACATCTAATCGAAGATATCCAAGATCTGAACGAACTTCAAAGGCTTGGATTTTCCATCAGGGAAAAGGCTTAGTGAAGCCCCTTGGGTTGAAGAAGGTTTCGCAAACAAACAGTCGTTTTCAACATACTTACGTGATCTGTGGGCTCTCACAAACTCACTAGGTATATAAAAGTAAGGGTTTAGAAGTAAAGTGATGAAAAAAACTCTTGAGAATCAGAAAATTAGAGTAGAAATACCTATTTTGTATCTGAAAGTACATTGATAAGAATTGAAAATGAAAACTCTGGCTAAAAATGGAAAGTCCTCGTGGGAAAACTTCGACCATCCGCAGTTTGACAGTCCAAATTCACCGTACATAAGAACGCAGGAAAGTAACTCCTTCCAAAATGAAAATGTCAGAGTAGCTGGTAAAAAAAAAACTCCACCAAAACCACCCCCACAAGAAAGCTGATCCCCACAAATCCATTACAATCGGGAATGAACATGAGTCCAAAGGAAAGATAAGAAGAGAGAGAGCTAGTTGCAAAAACCGATCATATTGACCAAATACACGATAACTTCACAGAAAAAGAACAAACAAACCATTTGCAGAAAAATGGACTTCTAAAATTTTGTCGTGTGGTGATATCACTTCAACAACGAAGCACAAGGAAAATTCCTTGAGGCCAAGTGACACATCATGCTTTGTCCAATTTTTGAAAACTTCTAGATTAAAGTGTACCTCCATCGAAGAAAATACAAGATTTGGTATGATTGAAAGTCCTTAGAATCCTTAGATGGTACACAAATTTAACAAATTATGTGTACTTACTGTTTTTACTTGATAGTTCAAATTTTGTCGTGTGGTGATATCACTTCAACAACGAAGCACCCAATTTTGTACTTTGCATTTTACTTTCTTTCTCATTGTTATACCTACTTAATGATTGAAAGTCCTTAGAATCCTTAGATAGTCCACAAATTTAACAAATTATGTGTACTTACTGTTTTTACTTGATAGTTCAAATTTTGTCGTGTGGTGATATCACTTCAACAACAAAGCACAAGGAAAATTCCTTGTGGCCAAGTGACACATCATGCTTTGTCCAATTTTTGAAAACTTCTAGATTAAAGTGTACCTCCATCGAAGAAAATACAAGATTTGGTATGGTCCACAAATTTAACAAATTATGTGTACTTACTGTTTTTACTTGATAGTTCAAATTTTGTCGTGTGGTGATATCACTTATACAACAACGAAGCACAAGGAAAATTCCTTGAGGCCAAGTGACACATCATCCTTTGTCCAATTTTTGAAAACTTCTAGATTAAAGTGTACCTCCATCGAAGAAAATACAAGATTTGGTATTCAAATTTTCTTGACACGGAAATCGACTCGAGAAGTCAACAAACCATGAATTCTAACGTCTTTATACGTCACACCTAACCTACGTTGGGAAACCGGTAGCCAAATGATCATTGGTCAATGGTCCCAAAACCAGACCATAACTAACATGGTCTTTCATTCAACATTTTCGATAAATTTGAGGGTAGAATACAATGGGAACTTCAAAACTTTCCATTCCATAGCTCCCCTTATTATTATATTTTGATTTCAAAAAACCAAAACAGGTATTGAAAGGGACAAACAAAAATTCATGAAACCGGTTTCTACTATGCATCAAAATAATCCAGTAGCCAAATGATCATTGGTCAATGGTCCCAAAACCAGACCATAACTAACATGGTCTTTCATTCAACGTTTTCGATAAATTTGAGGGTAGAATACAATGGGAACTTCAAAACTTTCCATTCCATAGCTCCCCTTATTATTGTATTTTGATTTCAAAAAACCAAAACAGGTATTGAAAGGGACAAACAAAAATTCATGAAACCGGTTTCTACTATGCATCAAAATAATCCAAAATTGTAAACAAAGAAACGGGCTGGGTTCGTGCCTCACAGCTCGCGTATACAGGGGTTCGAGGTAAATTCAATCCAGCTGAGGGCTCTTTTTGATCTTAAAGGGTTGGTGGGGTGATGAACCTTTCTGAACTTATAAAAACTCACTTGTGTTCTGTACCTATCCTAAATTTCAAATCCCCACTTTGATTTGTGGAATTGTGTTTTGAACTCTTTTTTCCAATTTCAGACCTTGCGTTAAACTCTTGACTTCGAATTCAGGATTCAGACATTTTGTGTGTAACATTACAAGGTCTTAAAGGGTTGGTGGGGTGATGAACCTTTCTGAACTTATAAAAACTCAGTTGTGTTCTGTACCTATCCTAAATTTCAAATCCCCAAATGACCACTTTGATTTGTGGAATTGTGTTTTGGTTTGAACTCTTTTTTTCAATTTCAGACCTTGCGTTAAACTCTTGACTTCGAATTCAGGATTCAGACATTTTGTGTGTAACATTACAAGAGACGATCTATTCGAAGTAACGAGTGTTCCATAACAAGTCAAACTTCCTACATTCTACATAATATCTAATATCCACAGAAACATCAATTAGTTCAACTCTTCAACAACAATCTGTTGACTTTGGTAACATCCTGTAGTCGTACGACTCGAAATTCTACATCCTACAGCTGTTTTCTGAACGTTTTGTATCTACATAACAGACGCAGAGGTCCCAATTTCAGACCTTGCGTTAAACTCTTGACTTCGAATTCAGGATTCAGACATTTTGTGTGTAACATTACAAGAGACGATCTATTCGAAGTAACGAGTGTTCCATAACAAGTCAAACTTCCTACATTCTACATAATATCTAGATAATATTCACAGAAACATCAATTACGTTCAACTCTTCAACAACAATCTGTTGACTTTCGTAACATCCTGTAGTCGTACGACTCGAAATTCTACATCCTACAGCTGTTTTCTGAACGTTTTGTATCTACATAACAGACGCAGAGGTCTCTGGGATGCTTATAGCTTGGAGCTTGTTGAACTAACAGCCAGGCGTAGTCTTCTATCCCCTCTTGTATTACGTCACGAAGATATACGAGTATGTTAAAAACGTATTAGCATTATCTTGGGTAGAGGATTCTAAAGAGTTGCTTGTGGGATAAATAAGATAATGGAAAACGAAGAAATTCGTGTTGAGAATAAGTTCTTGAAATTTGAATATTTTTACTTTTTTGAGGAGAAGTGTTCTCAGCAGAGCTGGCTCTGTAAATAGATCAGCTTAGGAGGATTGTTACATCTAATCGAAGATATCCAAGATCTGAACGAACTTCAAAGGCTTGGATTTTCCATCAGGGAAAAGGCTTAGTGAAGCCCCTTGGGTTGAAGAAGGTTTCGCAAACAAACAGTCGTTTTCAACATACTTACGTGATCTGTGGGCTCTCACAAACTCACTAGGTATATAAAAGTAAGGGTTTAGAAGTAAAGTGATGAAAAAAACTCTTGAGAATCAGAAAATTAGAGTAGAAATACCTATTTTGTATCTGAAAGTACATTGATAAGAATTGAAAATGAAAACTCTGGCTAAAAATGGAAAGTCCTCGTGGGAAAACTTCGACCATCCGCAGTTTGACAGTCCAAATTCACCGTACATAAGAACGCAGGAAAGTAACTCCTTCCAAAATGAAAATGTCAGAGTAGCTGGTAAAAAAAAAACTCCACCAAAACCACCCCCACAAGAAAGCTGATCCCCACAAATCCATTACAATCGGGAATGAACATGAGTCCAAAGGAAAGATAAGAAGAGAGAGAGCTAGTTGCAAAAACCGATCATATTGACCAAATACACGATAACTTCACAGAAAAATAAAAACAAACCATTTGCAGAAAAATGGACTTCTATGGTACTTAAACTTCTTTTGATTCCATAAATTGTCTATCACTTTGTTCAGGACAATTTGGAGTTTTTGGCAGCATAAAGAAACATAAGTACACGATGATTCGTGATTCCATAAAAGCTAATTTTCTCCATTCCTATTTGATCATTGCTTAAATATTATTTCTGAGTAGTATTTGAGATAGATAATAAGGTATTATATCTTTGAGTACATAGTTTGAGTTAAATGAACCCATCATGTGTATTTTTGTTGTGTTTTCAGTGTATTTGCTTTCTCAGCTGTGTGCTCTGGTATCTCCCCGATGTCTGTTTAATGTACCGAATGTATAAATCAGAAAATAATATCTCAAGTACCATGGGTAATGCTGTTGAGTTCAAACATTAAATGCTATGACGCAGTTAGAGCGTTGTTTTATGTCTGGGTGCACACTCCAGCTCCCTTCCTCCTCTCTAGCTTTTTCTTTTTTATATCCTCTCCGCTTTCACGTTCTTTTATTCCCGCTTCCTTCTCTTGTTCTCTTCTCCCTTCGCATCCTTTTTTCCCTCGTCAAATTTTCTTCCTATCAGACCTTCGAAAGCCCTTTTTCCGCGTTCAACGGTTCACTGAACGAATAAAATTTAACCTCAAAACACCTTTCGCGTCTGAAAAGAATTGATCGAATGAGAGAGGAGTCAGGACCGCACAGGGCAGTTGAGTCAAATGGAAGAGGTTGGGGACAAAATTGATTGTATATTGTTTTTCGAAAGGGTTAGGTATTATCATGGCCGGGGTCATTCAAGGTTGTCTATCCAGATGGGAGGTTCAGGGATAGGTTCCTATTTATGTACTTAGTACCTACTTATAGGTTTCCTTGACTTTTGCTGATATCTTGAGTATTTCAGGAAATGGAGGGTAATTATGCAGAAGTCACGTCCGTGGTAAAGAAAAGCTCCTTTTCGAATTTAACCTAACCCCATAATAACACCAATCACTGCTCTACTTGTGAAAACTCCTTCTTGTGTTTAACCTAACCCTATAATAACCAGGGTCACTGCTCATTTGTGCCAGTTCCTTTGGTTAAAAAAAAAACTCCACCAAAACCACCCCCACAAGAAAGCTGATCCCCACAAATCCATTACAATCGGGAATGAACATGAGTCCAAAGGAAAGATAAGAAGAGAGAGAGCTAGTTGCAAAAACCGATCATATTGACCAAATACACGATAACTTCACAGAAAAATAAAAACAAACCATTTGCAGAAAAATGGACTTCTATGGTACTTAAACTTCTTTTGATTCCATAAATTGTCTATCACTTTGTTCAGGACAATTTGGAGTTTTTGGCAGCATAAAGAAACATAAGTACACGATGATTCGTGATTCCATAAAAGCTAATTTTCTCCATTCCTATTTGATCATTGCTTAAATATTATTTCTGAGTAGTATTTGAGATAGATAATAAGGTATTATATCTTTGAGTACATAGTTTGAGTTAAATGAACCCATCATGTGTATTTTTGTTGTGTTTTCAGTGTATTTGCTTTCACAGCTGTGTGCTCTGGTATCTCCCCGATGTCTGTTTAATGTTCCGAATGTATAAATCAGAAAATAATATCTCAAGTACCATGGGTAATCCTGTTGAGTTCAAATATTAAATGCTATGACGCAGTTAGAGCGTTGTTTTATATCTGGGTGCACACTCCAGCTCCCTTTCTCCTCTCTGGCTTTTCCTTTTTTGTATCCTCTCCGCTTTCACGTTCTTTTATTCCCGCTTCAAATATATAAATCAGAAAATAATATCTCAAGTACCATGGGTAATGCTGTTGAGTTCAAATATTAAATGCTATGACGCAGTTAGAGCGTTGTTTTATGTCTGGGTGCACACTCCAGCTCCCTTTCTCCTCTCTGGCTTTTCCTTTTTTGTATCCTCTCCGCTTTCACGTTCTTTTATTCCCGCTTCCTTCTCTTGTTCTCTTCTCCCTTCGCATCCTTTTTTCCCTCGTCAAATTTTCCTATTCCCTCTCCTCTCCCCGCTATTCCGTTTTTATCAACTTTTGCTTCTGCTTTTCTCCTTTCTCTTTCATTCATGTACCACTCTCTCCCGTTTTCATTTCGTTCACGAGATTTTTCGAGTGGGTAGCAGAGACTGGTGAAAGCTTTCCCCCCCAGACTCCGCTTTAGAGGAATTTTCAGGAAATGTCGAGTTTGCAATTTTATTCATGCATTGTGTGTCATTCCTGTCGTTCCAAAGTTTCGTGAATGTCAGATTTCATTAGGGAATGTCAGATATGAATTTCATTAAAATGTACTTTATTGTGACTTGTCAACCTTGGTGGTGGGCGGACTTCGGATCTGGAGGTTGGTGGTTTGAGTCCAAGTCATGGCTTCAAATTTAGCGAAATGCAATAATCGGAGAACGACATTTGTGACGAGTATTCGAGCTTAACACAAATATCATTCCTTTTACTCATTGTAATTAAGTTTGACAGCACTCATCTAAGCTTTCGTTTGTGAATGTGGGATGGTACCGTATTTAAGAGCTAGTTTGATCATCAGAATCTGTAGAGCATGAAAATCCGTCTGGTTGATTAAGTTCGTTTGGGTTGGGTGTTTACCTGGTGGAGATGAATTACCTATTAGATAGATACTAGTTGTAATTTAATTGGTCTGATTTTATTTCGATTAATCATCCGTTTAATTGCGAAGAGAGCACAATGAAGATTGTATTACTAGTAGTTTTTACGATTAAGGGAAAAGAATAGTCGTCTAGTTCTGGACTGTAGAGATAGCAGATGAATTATTGATGATACCCACATTACCAAGATATGGTAATGAGAGATGATGACCTATATTAAATTGGAGGCATTCTAAATTCGCTTAACACGTTCAATTAGTCCCAGCTGGTTGTATGATTTGTATGAATAAGGAACAATAGTTTAAATGACTTATAGGTAACGTACTAATTGTCAATCAATTAGCTAAAGCGTACTGTTTTAACTTCGTTATAAGTACTGCCCTAAGTTTCTTTATACTGCTCGAAAGTGAAGAGTTCCTTTACTCCAGCAGCAGTTGATTGAGAAATTCTCTTTCTACTCATCATTCAAATCTTGTCTCTTTGATCTCTCGTCTTTAGATGAAACCATACTAATTTCTATTGCTTCCTTTCTTCTCATCTTCCTTTGGTACCTTTGATGAGAAACTTGAGTCTAGCTAAGTACCTACTTCAATCGGAATCGGTATATTGGGTAGGCATCAAAAAATCCCTCATATTGCCATGTCGTTGTCCGACCCTGTCTTCACCAACTAGATTCCATTTCTTATTCGACCACTCCTGGCACTAAACTCCTTTATCCTTAATCTCACGCGCCCTTGCTCTTTTTCTTCCAATTTTCTTTCTTTAGAAAATAGTTTTGCCACATGAATTGCGTCGTGCATATATCTCTGCTCTCGGTGTTTTTTTTGCGTTCTAAACTCCTGCCAGCCACCCCCAGTCCTCCACCCTCTGACCTTGCTGAGAGCTGTTCCTACATTCCTGCTAAACTGCGTTCTAAACTCCTGCCAGCCACCCCCAGTCCTCCACCCTCTGACCTTGCTGAGAGCTGTTCCTACATTCCTGCTAAACGTGTCCGACCCTGTCTTCACCAACTAGATTCCATTTCTTATTCGACCACTCCTGACACTAAACTCCTTTATCCTTAATCTCACGCGCCCTTGCTCTTTTTTCTTCCAATTTTCTTTCTTTAGAAAATAGTTTTGCCACATGAATTGCGTTGTGCATATATCTCTGCTCTCGGTGTTTTTTTGCGTTCTAAACTCCTGCCAGCCACCCCCAGTCCCCCACCCTCTGACCTTGCTGAGAGCTGTTCCTACATTCCTGCTAAACAGCTTTGCGGCGTAGTTTATGCCTGCAATAATTTAAACATTTTGCGTTCTAAACTCCTGCCAGCCACCCCCAGTCCCCCACCCTCTGACCTTGCTAAGAGCTGTTCCTACATTCCTGCTAAACAGCTTTGCGGCGTAGTTTATGCCTGCAATAATTTAAACATTTCTCTAATATCTCCTATAGGGGGATAAGCAGTATCCTTATTGACGAATGATGTAAGTAGTTTATTATCTTGTAAGTATCTCTTCAAGGAATTTTGCTGGTAGAGTGTTCGCCTCCTATAAACTCCTATTTCTGAACGATTTTCCTGAATAAAGAGCTTTTGTACACTCCCCTCTCTTCTTTTTCCAGCCCTCCCTTATTTATCGAGTTGCAAAACAATAGGTGTGTAGTGATTGGCGTGGGGTGAATATGAATGTTGGCAGCAACGGTATTGTTACGTTGCTTTTTCTGCTGATGATTTGCTTGGTGGGTTGATAATTATGCTTCCCAGGTCACAAGTTCATGTTGTAGTTCTTTACGACCGTCCCAAGTATTTACCTTTCTACCGCCTTTATTACTTATGTTCTCCTTGAAATGTGGTTGTACTTACCGGAGCTTTTAAAGCTAGAGTTTCTTAGAGCTGAGGGTTTTGAAGTAAAGTCGACAGGTAGGTACAGCTCTGAATGGGCTGGAGTTTGATTTCTACGTGAAAGGTTGTCTCATTTTCTTCTACACTTTTGAAATCCCTTAATTTTCTTATCAGTACTGATAAGAAATGATAACAAGTGATAACGGCATGGTATTTGTTGTTAATGAAAAGAACTTTCGTGTTTTGGTCGAGTTCTAGATGGTCGTGCTGGTTAAACGCCAAGTAAATTTGGTTCAAACCTTGATAACAAGTGATAACGGCATGGTGTTTGTTGTTAATGAAAGGAACTTTCGTGTTTTGGTCGAGTTCTAGATGGTCGTGCTGGTTAAACGCCAAGTAAATTTGGTTCAAACCTTTATTCCAAAGATACTTAGGTAGTTCAAACTTCAAACACTCAGACATTGTTGGCTGATGATGTTATTTTGAAGATTTTCAGCGCCACACAGAATATTGATTGGATGTTGAAAATCAATCTTTTGATTGAGTATTTGAGCTGACCTGCCCCATTCTCTTTAATGACTTGCAGCTTGTAAATTTTCACGTTACCCTTGTCTCTTTGTCTGTCAGAATTTCAAGTTATTTTAATCTTTTGATTGAGTATTTGAGTTGACCTGCCCCATTCTCTTTAATGACTTGCAGCTTGTAAATTTTCACGTTACCCTTGTCTCTTTGTCTGTCAGAATTTCAAGTTATTTTTGACCTGCCCCATTCTCTTTATTGACTTGCAGCTTGTAAATTTTCACGTTACCCTTGTCTCTTTGTCTGTCAGAATTTCAAGTTATTTAATTTGAAGGTGTGGGTGTTGTTTAAACTATTGACCTCATGTCTAGCTGTCGAGGGACGACCTAAAACGAAATTATGATGCTCCAATTACCACTCGTATGCAATTACATTGCCAGAAGAATATGACACTGACATGTCAATTGTTTCGCCAACCTCTTGTCAGCTTGTCACAAGGTAGCAAACTTGTTTTCCCTTGGCGTTGTGCACTCCCACTCGAAATCAAGTCACGTTTAGAAAATCAATCGTTTCGAATCGGACTCAAGGATAGGTAAGGTCATTTGAGAAGTGGCGTAGAGGTTTGCCCCGGCTTGCTGTTGGTTCGAATGCTCTGGTATACTGTTGTGCTACCATCAGCTACTGGACTACTGCACTGTAGATTCTTTGTTGCTCTCATTTGGATCCGAGTTCATGTGGAGATTTCTTGCCAGCGGCATGCAGAAAGATTGCCTTGCCCAGAACATTTTCTATGATATACTGTTGTGCTACCATCAGCTACTGGACTACTGCACTGTAGATTCTTTGTTGCTCTCATTCGGATCCGAGTTCATGTGGAGATTTCTTGCCAGCGGCATGCAGAAAGATTGCCTTGCCCAGAACATTTTCTATGACAATAGGTGTGTAGTGATTGGCGTGGGGTGAATATGAATGTTGGCAGCAACGGTATTGTTACGTTGCTTTTTCTGCTGATGATTTGCTTGGTGGGTTGATAATTATGCTTCCCAGGTCACAAGTTCATGTTGTAGTTCTTTACGACCGTCCCAAGTATTTACCTTTCTACCGGCTTTATTACTTATGTTCTCCTTGAAATGTGGTTGTACTTACCGGAGCTTTTAAAGCTAGAGTTTCTTAGAGCTTTGGGTTTTGAAGTAAAGTCGACAAAGGTAGGTACAGCTCTGAATGGGCTGGAGTTTGATTTCTACGTGAAAGGTTGTCTCATTTTCTTCTACACTTTTGAAATCCCTTAATTGGTAGGTACAGCTCGGCTGGAGTTTGATTTCTACGTGAAAGGTTGTCTCATTTTCTTCTACACTTTTGAAATCCCTTAATTCTGAATTCCAGTCGTGGTCTATAGGTACAGCTCTGAATGGGCTGGAGTTTGATTTCTACGTGAAAGGTTGTCTCATTTTCTTCTACACTTTTGAAATCCCTTAATTCTGAATTCCAGTCGTGGTCTACCCGCGTTTCATCACATTACAAATAGCATTTGTTAATTTCAGCAGTTTATGTATCATCTTTCCTTTTTAAACTAGAAACTATTCCATCTTGTAGGTATCTAGGGATTAGTCTTTGTTATATATCTCGCATTCCTCATGTCCTTTCATCTCGAGAACTAGTGGGAAACTCTTGCTCGTCAAATTTGGATCTCATTGAGGACAAAGAAAAGGCAAGCTTTGAACTCAGCAATTAACCTTTGCCCTTTTGAATCCAAAATAGGGTTTCATATTGATACTAACGATAGCGTAAGTAACCCAATTTTGTACTTTGCATTTTACTTTCTTTCTCATTGTTATACCTACTTAATTATCCATCTGTAGTTATCTATGTTCTATTTTGTGTATTGAACTGATAAACGTACGTATAGGATTAATAAAGAAAACGTTATTTTAGAGAACATCAATGTGTTCGCACTGAAAACACGTCAGGCACATTGTTTCTCTGTCTGTGATAAGACAGAAGCCCTCTGCCTGACCCCTTCCCCCCGGGGTCGCCCCCACCTCGATATGTTGGCAATTAAACCGGGTCAAAAACCGGGCAATGAGTAAACGTGACCCGAAAAACAAGTCGGTGGAAACAACGCCAGAATTTCTCACCAGGCTGAATTTCCCCACATTGACCGATCGGGTGAGGGAGGGGGCGTCCCTTCTGATGTACAATTCTCGGCGAAAAAAACTGCCGGATGCTGGGTGTGATTTATGTGCCGATCTTGTGTGACACAATACATAATTTCGGTAGTTTCGTCATGTGTGTGTGTTTTTTTTTATTTACTAGGAAATCTATTTTCTATTAAACGACGTCAGTTTTTTTGCCGAGTGTGAACAATAAACCTTGAATGAAACAAACTCTCTGAAGTTGTTTGGCACGAGGGCTTGTTAGGAGTACGTGTGCATTTGAATGTACGAGCAGTAGGAGGGGTACTAGTGAGGGAATTATCATAATGCTAATAGCGATCATGTGTGAGCTGAGGGAGGGGGCGTCCCTTCTGATGTACAATTCTCGGCAAAAAAAACTGCCGGATGCTGGGTGTGATTTATGTGCCGATCTTGTGTGACACAATACATAATTTCGGTGGTTTCGTCATGTGTTTTTTTTTTTCTTTTTATTTACTAGGAAATCTATTTTCTATTAAACGACGTCATTTTTTTTGCCGAGTGTGAACAATAAACCTTGAATGAAACAAACTCTCTGAAGTTGTTTGGCACGAGGGCTAGATAGGAGTACGTGTGCATTTGAATGTACGAGCAGTAGGAGGGGTACTAGTGAGGGAATTATCATAATGCTAATAGCGATCATGTGTGAGTTTTCAACTGTGATGGAGACGGTTTGACTTGGAGAGAGGTGTGAAGAGTAAACAGTGGACTGAGAGACGTAGGTACCATAACTTGTGTTTACCTGCGGAACGCCAGTTTGCTGCATACTTGCATAGAAATATACCTCATCCTAGGTGTATCGAAAACATTGAATTTTACGAGTCTTCGAAATAGTTATAGCTAGCTACTACCTGCCTACCTACGTATTGTCTATTATTTTTCCTGGGTTGGTAATCTTATGTCGTCTAGTTTCTAGAGTTTTAGACCTTCTCGTGACATTTTTGCTGCATTGGAATTTTTATTTTCTTAATATGTATGGCTTGTTTTCTCTGGACTTCCTTTTTCCTTAGAAAACTTCTCCATAGTAAGTAACTTGACATGTTTTTGCGCAGAACCCCTAAGTGTCTTTTAGCATGAGACTGTAGATTTATGGGCCAGGATCAAGAACATTGTAATAAATTTGTCAAGAACTTCCTTATCCCTCCATCCAGTCTTTATCCACAAACGTATTGGTATAAGTAGGGCCATCGGCTTTAATAAACACCCTCTGTTACTGCCAGATCCCTGGCCAGATCTTTTGTGACATCCACAAACGTGACGCATACGCTTCGTCTTCTCTGTTCCAGGTGATTCATTCCATCATTCCGTTCCGGTAGCGACGAGCAAAAGCAACGCGGAGCGCATTGAGGAGGCCCGGAACAAACGGCGCAGGAAAAAGACCGCCACCTCCCTTGTGACGTCATGCTTCCAGGATCTCTATCGACTCAAGGGAGAAATCCTCGGAAAGGGCGCCTACGCGTCGGTGCAGACGTGCGTGAACATTTTGACGGAGCTCGAGTATGCGGTGAAGATTATTGACAAGTTGCCGGGACACTCACGGTCCCGGGTGTTCAAGGAGGTGGAGACATTCCATCATTGCCAGGGACATCCGAACATCATCCAACTGCTCGAGTACTATGAGGACGATGAAAAGTAAGTGCTGCTCAATTTCATAGGAAAGTAATGGGTAGACATTTTTGATGGTCTGTTTGTAGTATACCAAAACACCTTCGTAGTCTAAACAGAAACAGATAAATTAAAAAAACAATAAAGATTCAACTTTGAACAAAGAAAATCGAGAATACTCAGATTTGGTCAGCTTTCGAGAATGCTTAGATCCGCTCTTGAAGAGGTGGGTAACCTTTACACCGATATATGATTTCCTTGTCCATCGAAGATGTCCAGAATTTGGAAAACTGAAGCCAATCAATTCATTTATTGGTTGGATCAAATTCAAAACTAATTAGCTAACACGAAATACGAATTTCATGATTTCATCAGATATTGTTGTTGTGTACGTACTTCACATTCTACAGAATAATTAATTCAATTCTTTGATCATTTGGAAAGGCACAGTCGCACAGTACTATAAGCTATGAGGGCGTGCCGCGTACCAAGTCAGGGAAAGTTGAGAACAGCTGACCTAGTCAATAATATTCCAAACAATATTATCAGTGCATGTGTAAATCGTATATTCTCTATTTGGTCTTGGAACATATTGGGTTCAACGCGAGTTATTGGGATGTCTGAACCATACTCGAGATATCAAGGCAGTTCAGAGAGGAGAGCTATTCTCCTTGCTTCAAATATCAGAGTTCATTATAGTCTTTATTAGTAACCCACTGATAAGTCTGCTAGCTGTTAGCGGCTATTAATTGTAGAGGCACAGGCAGGGAGATGGATGGAGAGAAATCGAGACTTGATCGAGAAAACCAATTTTCTATGGCTTCTTGCCTTCCACTGTGATTATGGCGTACATTAAATACGTTAATATAAGAAAGAGTACCTTGATATGTGTGTTATCTATTGGTCCACGGTTCAGTGGTTGTCAGATTAATGCGGGCTAGAGGTGGGTAACCTTTACACCGATATACGATTTCCTTGTCCATCGAAGATGTCCAGAATTTGGAAAACTGAAGCCAATCAATTCATTTATTGGTTGGATCAAATTCAAAACGAATTATACTCGTACTTTTAAAGGTGTTTTTAAGATAAATAAATCGACGAGCGACGCGACCTAAGAAAACTATACACGTAAAGATCATTTATTTGAGTCACGAGCGACACAAGCGTATACTGACCCATCCCTCTCCTCTTCTCTGTTCCAGGTATCGCCCATCGTGATTTGAAGCCGGAGAACATCCTCTGTGTTCATCCGGACCAGCTGAGTCCGGTCAAGTTGTGTGATTTCGATCTTGGCTCCGGCATCAAGTTCAACACTAGCGTGCATTCCCCCCTAGCTACTCCGCTCCTGCTGACCCCCGTGGGCAGCGCTGAATTCATGGCTCCCGAGATAGTGAACGCGTTCATGGGACCTGAGGCGAGCGGCTATGACAAGCGCTGTGATTTGTGGTCCCTGGGCGTCGTGGTGTATATTCTCCTGTGCGGATATCCACCGTTCTATGGGAACTGTGGCGAGGACTGTGGCTGGCAACGGGGGGAAACCTGTCACGCCTGCCAGGAGATTCTGTTCCATAGCATTCAGCAAGGTAAGCAGAGAATTGTTTTAGGACGGTGGCTAGGAGGTGGTAGTTTTAGGACAAAAAGTTTTGAAGATGATGCTTAAAGTGTATTGTGATTTTGCCAACAGTTTAAAGCTTCAATTTTTACACTCATATCCTCTATGAAACTGATGAAAAGAGAGAAAAAAAAACGCAGACAGGAATTAGCTAACACGAAATACGAATTTCATCAGATATTGTTGTTGTGTACGTACTTCACATTCTAGAAACGAGTCAAGTGGTTATGGTTATTATTATGACAGAATAATTAATTCAATTCTTTGATCATTTGGAAAGGCACAGTACTATAAGCTATGAGGGCGTGCCGCGTACCAAGTCAGGGAAAGTCATTAGAGATGGTCCTCTCATTCTAAGAACGTATTATTTTGAGATGATTTATCCCTAGAAAGGATTTCTAAGAAAAAAGGTGAGCGCGTGTGTGGAAGCTCTTCACCTAGGTATCATTTTCTTTTTCTCATGTGATATATTTTCACATGTTAGTTCCCATTCTTGTCTCTCGAGAGTGAAAAATTTTCGTGTCTGATTTGATTTGACAGAGCTTTATTTATTCGTTCGTTTCTATTCTGTTATCATTCTATCGTCATTTATCATTTCTTCCTTAAGTATACTATCTTTCTTTTTCGCTTCCAGTTATCTTTATTATGCACTTTACTCCCTGGAAAGTATGTTCTTGGATCCAGATTCTAGTAATTTTTCCCCGTTCCCTATACTCGTACTTTTAAAGGTGTTTTTAAGATAAATAAATCGACGAGCGACGCGACCTAAGAAAACTATACACGTAAAGATCATTTATTTGAGTCACGAGCGACACAAGCGTATACTGACCCATCCCTCTCCTCTTCTCTGTTCCAGGTATCGCCCATCGTGATTTGAAGCCGGAGAACATCCTCTGTGTTCATCCGGACCAGCTGAGTCCGGTCAAGTTGTGTGATTTCGATCTTGGCTCCGGCATCAAGTTCAACACTAGCGTGCATTCCCCCCTAGCTACTCCGCTCCTGCTGACCCCCGTGGGCAGCGCTGAATTCATGGCTCCCGAGATAGTGAACGCGTTCATGGGACCTGAGGCGAGCGGCTATGACAAGCGCTGTGATTTGTGGTCCCTGGGCGTCGTGGTGTATATTCTCCTGTGCGGATATCCACCGTTCTATGGGAACTGTGGCGAGGACTGTGGCTGGCAACGGGGGGAAACCTGTCACGCCTGCCAGGAGATTCTGTTCCATAGCATTCAGCAAGGTAAGCAGAGAATTGTTTTAGGACGGTGGCTAGGAGGTGGTAGTTTTAGGACAAAAAGTTTTGAAGATGATGCTTAAAGTGTATTGTGATTTTGCCAACAGTTTAAAGCTTCAATTTTTACACTCATATCCTCTATGAAACTGATGAAAAGAGAGAAAAAAAAACGCAGACAGTTTCTAAAGTATTTTCAGTGACTAACCTTTATCACATCATATCTAACATGAATTGCTGTTTGTTTGTTCCACAGGCCATTACGATTTCCCCGAGGGGGAATGGTCCACCATCTCGGATGAGGCTAAAGATCTGATCCGCCGTCTCCTGGTGAAGGATGCGCGGAAACGTCTGAGTGCCGCCTCCGTACTGAAACACCCCTGGATCTCTACCGCCGGTACCGCCCACCGTCCCCTAGTCACACCTCAAGTCATACGACGTAACCAAAGTGCACGGGAGCTGTCCTCCTTCGCCGAGTCTGCCATGAGCGCCAACCGCGTCATTCTGCAACACTTCTCCATTTGTAAGAACCCAAAGGACGAGCAATGGTTAGCCACGCCGACTAACATGAGACTGTCCCCTCCCTCGGAAAGTCTCCTGGTACAACGACGACAACGTCTGCAGTCCCAGAGTCAATCTGACAACCTCGCATCTGCGGGACAATGTGGCAACAGCGCATCCGGTTCCAGTGTTGTCAATGTTCAGAGTCTCCTGGCGAAACTGGTCACTCCTCTGAGTGGTTGAAATCCTTCCCTCCCCTCTCCTCCACCCCCTCTCCATCGCCACCTCCTTCCCTCCTCTTATGACCTTTTGAACCTTCATCCTCAATCCTCATGTTGCTTAGTGGTAGATACTACTACCTTAATCATGGACGCCTCCATGTCAACTTGGTGGTAGATATGATCTTCAGCATCTAACTCTGTGTCAACTGGTTGGTGGATATCTTCAGGATCTACCTCTAGCGAGGTGGTGGATATGACTAATTTCCCTTCCACATCTCTCCTAATTGATGTGACCTCCTCTTCCTTAAGTCATCTGGTCTTCACCTCTTATAAGATAAGATCGTACTTATAAGATTAGGTAGGGCTTAGGTCAGGTTAGAAACGGTTCTGAGTTGTTTTCTTCCGGCGCTTGTATTGTCGCTATTGGTCACACTGAATGGATATTACAGTTTATATTTAGATAGGAAAGGTTGGATGTAATATTCCTATATTTACGGCCCCCTGGTATCCAAACTCCCCCAGTAACTGTTCTAGCAGTTATAGCCTCATGTTGCCCTTATGTTGGTGCAAAGAAACTGCATTGGAAACAGCATGTTGATTCAAAAGAGGACTTTAACCAGCTAATCCAATGCGGATTTCAATATCTCATCAAACACAGAAAAACATCCTAAAAAAAGGACCAACAAGAAGTTTTCATAAATTCAACAGAAGACTATAAAGCCGAGTTGGTTTATCATAGGAAGCTAGACAATGAGCCCTCATGAAGCACTGGTGAGATTGCTGAAGTTATCTGAGCATTGTCTCGAATAGTTTGTGTTCAGGAAAAGTTGGTAAGGAAATATATTGGACAATAACATTCTCCCCTATGTACGAGCAAGTATTTGTCCTGCCACACTGACCAGTTTTCACATTCGCCAATCAACACCAAATCTCTTCAATATGTCACGGGGAGATGAAGAAACATGCCAATACTCTATAGTACATTTCCTTGTTTTTTTTTTTAAACACTCACCCCCCTATGTACGAGCAAGTATTTGTCCTGTCACACTGACCAGTTTTCACATTCGCCAATCAACACCAAATCTCTTCAATATGTCACGGGAAGATGAAAAAACATGCCAATACTCCATAGTACATTTCCTTGTTTTTTTCAAACACTCAATCAAAGCTCAAGGTTTTTATTTTTGAATCAATACCTATATTGGAATTAAAAATAATAATAATAAAAAAAATCAGCAGCTAAATAATATTAAATGACATTATTTCCAGTCATCCCGCGTCCGTACAGGTATTGTTAGATCAAATGCAATCCCCGACTTATGCAAGTCTCAGTAAAAAACGATGTCTAAACACTCAATCAAAGCTCAAGGTTTTTATTTTTGAATCAATACCTATATTGGAATTAAAAAAAAAATCAGCAGCTAAATAATATTAAATGACATTATTTCCAGTCATCCCGTCCGTACAGGTATTGTTAGATCAAATGCAATCCCCGACTTATGTAAGTCTCAGTAAAAAACGATGTCTCTTGAAGTCAATTTCCATTCTGAAATAAATTTGAGCAATAACTCCCGACTTTTTGAGTGCCAAAATCTTCAGACCATTTTGTAATGATTGGCAAATATCTGACACGGTGTTCACTACGTGCCATATAGCAAAGCGACAAAGTAACATAGTACTTCTGCGTTAGTGGTTATCAAACTCGAATACATATCACTAAACACTCAATCAAAGCTCAAGCTAGGTTTTTATTTTTGAATCAATACCTATATTAGAATTAAATAAAAAAAAAATCATAAACACTCAATCAAAGCTCAAGCTAGGTTTTTATTTTTGAATCAATACCTATATTAGAATTAAATAAAAAAAAAATCAGCAGCTAAATAATATTAAATGACATTATTTCCAGTCATCCCGTCCGTACAGGTATTGTTAGATCAGATGCAATCATGCAATCCCCGACTTATATAAGTCTCAGTAAAAAACGATGTCTGTTGAAGTCAAATTCTATTCTGAAATAAAAACTCCCGACTTTTTGAGTGCCAAAATCTTCAGATCATTTTGTAATGAAAACCATATCAAATATTTCACATAAATAGATATGAATAAGTAGACAGATCAATACCGACACACGCGAAAAGTCCCGCTACCCGCATTGTCTCATTTGTCTGTCAATGAGACATGTTCTATTTCTCGCCTTGAACTCACGCGACTTATTTGATATTTGCAAAAACAACAGGTACCTCTCTACGGTATGTTTGTACTTGAATGACTGAAACAATATATCGTGTGATTTCATTGGTACAAACCTTCATGTATAATTCGCAGTCGAATATGTAGCTTTTGATTGGCAAATATCTGATACGGTGTTCACTACGTGCCATATAGCAAAGCGACAAAGTAACATAGTACTTCTGCGTTAGTGGTTATCAAACTCGAATACATATCACTCCAGAACCAGGGCTGAGCAAATATCCCCTTGTATTCCAGTGTGGCTAAATAGCGGGGCATTCAAATCGCCGATCTACCTCAGGTTTATCTCCTAGGTTAGGAACCACTGTAATTCTAAGTGATAGGTATTCGTGATGTGTATTGGATTTGTCATATCACTCCAGAACCAGGGCTGAGCAAATATCCCCTTGTATTCCAGTGTGGCTAAATAGCGGGGCATTTAAATCGCCGATCTACCTCAGGTTTATCTCCTAGGTTAGGAACCACTGTAATTCTAAGTGATAGGTATTCGTGATGTGTATTGGATTTGAATCTACCTCAGGTTTATCTCCTAGGTTTAGGAACCACTGTAATTCTAAGTGATAGGTATTCGTGATGTGTATTGGATTTGCAAAGTCACAATCATACATATTCTCTCCAGGGCTGCAAATGTTGACCCTACCACAGAAGCTGGGTCAACCCTAAATTTAACCTCGGAACAGTAACAGACTGTTAAACCCCAAGGCTAAGGGTATTTCTTCTTCATTTTTCCTGTTGTCAAATGTTTACAGAGCAGGAAAAGGGACATATCTTGATTGGAAAGGGTTATTGAAGCATTGAAATGATGTCATGACAAAAAGTCGTGATTCATGAATTGCTGATTGTCTTCAAGTATGAATCATGTGCACACCTCATGAGTATGCTGAAAGGGCTTCACCTTTTTCATTTTTCCTGTTGTTAAAGGTTTACAGAGCAGGAAGAGGGACACATCTTAATTGGAAAGGGTTATTGAAGCATGACAAAAAGTCGTGATTCATGAATTGCTGATTGTCTTCAAGTATGAATCATGTGCACACCTCATGAGTATGCTGAAAGGGCTTCATCTTCTTCATTTTTCCTGTTGTTAAAGGTTTACAGAGCAGGAAGAGGGACATATCTTGATTGGAAAGGGTTATTGAAGCATTGAAATGATGTCATGACAAAAAGTCGTGATTCATGAATAATTGCTGATTGTCTTCAAGTATGAATCATGTGCACACCTCATGAGTATGCTGAAAGGGCTTCATTATGAAAAAGGGGAAAGAGAGGGAGGAAGGGAGGGAGAGAGAGCGAGAAAAGAAAGGGGAGGGAGAGAGAGCTTTAACCAGGAGAGTTGAAGGGGTAGTGAGAAAAAAGGGACAGACCCATATAGAGACCAATCTAAAGATCAACAATAGGGATTCGACCTACTAATGGCCGAGACCACTGGGTAGAAACACTAAGACTGAATTGAGCAAGCTGATTGGTTAAAACCAAGTTTAAAGTCTTCAGAGAGGCGAGAAAAGGAAGGGAAGGGAGAGAGAGCTTTAACCAGGAGAGTTGAAGGGTCAGTGAGAAGAAAGGGACAGACCTATATATAGACCAATCTAAAGATCAAAAATAGGGACTCGACCTACTAATGGCCGAGACCACTGGGCAGAAACACAAGTTAAACAACTGAATTGAGCAAGCTGATTGGTTAAAACCAAGTTTAAAGTCTTCCAAATCATTCGAAAATGATGTGAAAATTTCCGCATTTTCCGCCGCGTTCCATCAGCTTTTTAGTTCAATACCTATACAATACCTATGTATCATTATCTTCCTAGTAGTCCCTGGCAGTCCTAACCAGTACAGTCCTCTGTAAACGCTTTCAAAGTCTCCCAAAGTTCTAGCCTGTAAACGCTCTTGACTACCGAAAAAAATGTTAAATAAGTAAACAACAATAAAAATAACGAGCTGATAAGAAAAAGTGATAAGGGGACAAGATAAGAATACACTCAAGTACCATGTGATGTGAAGTATGGAATTACTACATTAACAATACTATCTTAATGTGTGTAAATGTGTAGCAAATAACATTACGGATGGTTCCAGATTTAACACATGTGTACACAAGAGAATACAAACATATTTTTGCACAGATTTTACAGTAGGTACCTACTATTAAAGAAATGAATAACAATACTATCTTAATGTGTGTAAATGTGTAGCAAATAACATTACGGATTGTTCCAGATTTAACACATGTGTACACAAGAGAATACAAACATATTTTTGCACAGATTTTACAGTAGGTACCTACTATTAAAGAAATGATTGCATAATACCTTCCCTTTTTCGGGTACTTGAAATTACGTTAAATTCGGAGGAGTTTGAATTTCTGTATCAGCCGCCCAATGAAGGATGTACCTACGAATTGTATAACAAATTGCATAATACCTTCCCTTTTTTCGGGTACTTGAAATTACGTTAAATTCGGAGGAGTTTGAATTTCTGTATCAGCCGCCCAATGAAGGATGTACCTACGAATTGTATGGAACACACAACATGCTCTAACTATCCAACGGCACTCTAACATATAAAGCTTTTACAATATTGCTCTCTTGTTTTGAAATAGTGCCATAGAAAAAGCATCTAAAATCTAAATCCATTTTCCATCTCCAAATAGTTGTCTAACACTCTAACCGGTAATTTATTCGTGTGTTCCATCTTCAAATAAATTCAATTCATCCCCAATTCACCAGACGATATATTATTTACTTACCATTTCTCTTCTTAGAATACTGCTTCCTTTATCTGATATACCTATTCGTTAGAGATGGTCCTCTCATTCTAAGAACGTATTATTTTATTATTTTGAGATGATTTATCCCTAGAAAGGATTTCTAAGAAAAAAGGTGAGCGCGTGTGTATATGGAAGCTCTTCACCTAGGTATCATTTTCTTTTTCTCATGTGATATATTTTCACATTCGTTAGAGATGGTCCTCTCATTCTAAGAACGTATTATTTTATTATTTTGCGATGATTTATCCCTAGAAAGAATTTCTAAGAAAAAAGGTGAGCGCGTGTGTATATGGAAGCTCTTCACCTAGGTATCATTTTCTTTTTCTCATGTGATATATTTTCACATGTTAGTTCCCATTCTTGTCTCTCGAGAGTGAAAAATTTTCCTCGTGTCTGATTTGATTTGACAGAGCTTTATTTATTCGTTCGTTTCTATTCTGTTATCATTCTATCGTCATTTATCATTTCTTCCTTAAGTATACTATCTTTCTTTTTCGCTTCCAGTTATCTTTATTATGCACTTTACTCCCTGGAAAGTATGTTCTTGGATCCAGATTCTAGTAATTTTTCCCTTCGTTTCTATTCTGTTATCATTCTATCGTCATTTATCATTCCTTCCTTAAGTATACTATCTTTCTTTTTCGCTTCCAGTTATCTCCCTGGAAAGTATGTTCTTGGATCCAGATTCTAGTAATTTTTCCCCGTTCCCTGTACTCGTACTTTTAAAGGTGTTTTTAAGATAAATAAATCGACGCGCGACGCTACCTAAGAAAACTATACACGAGATCTTTTATTTGAGTCACGAGCGACACAAGCGTATACTTACCCATCCCTCTCCTCTTCTCTGTTCCAGGTATCGCCCATCGTGATTTGAAGCCGGAGAACATCCTCTGTGTTCATCCGGACCAGCTGGACCTAAGAAAACTATACACGTAAAGATCATTTATTTGAGTCACGTGCGACACAAGCGTATACTGACCCATCCCTCTCCTCTTCTCTGTTCCAGGTATCGCCCATCGTGATTTGAAGCCGGAGAACATCCTCTGGCTATGGAACCAAAATGTACCCACTAATTTTTCATGGCATTCACCAATTCCAGTACTTTTCCAAAATTGACCCAATTGCCTCAGCAAGCAATTCAATATTGATATTTTCACCTGTTTCAATATTTATTTTTCAATAAAATTGAACAATAAACTCATTGTGATGCCAATTGAGGAGAGGACAAATAAAAAACACCCGTCAGAATTTACATCGAAACACGCTAAAGATAAGATAAACTTTATTATAAAATAAAATATTTAGTTATAAGAAGTGTTCTACACATCTCAATTGCCTCAGCAAGCAATTCAATGTTGATATTTTCACCTGTTTCAATATTTATTTTTCAATAAAATTGAACAATAAACTCATTGTGATGTCAATTGAGGAGAGGACAAATAAAAAATACACGTCGGAATTTACATCGAAACACGCTAAAGATAAGATAAACTTTATTATAAAATAAAATATTTAGTTATAAGAAGTGTTCTACACATCAAATAGGAAATATCACATACACGTAAACTTACATACAACATATGAGAGATAGCATACATTTGACGAACTGACTGGAAAGGGTCTCAAGGAAGTCGGTAGATGAGTGTTTCGATCTTTTTGCGAATGAGAGATAGCATACATTTGACGAACTGACTGGAAAGGGTCTCAAGGAAGTCGGTAGATAAGTGTTTCGATCTTTTTTGCGAGATAAAAACCATGCTCGACGTAGCTTAACTTCTGTGTCCTACACAGAATGTTTTTTCCTTGAGCTGTAAACTCTTTTCACGACGTAGCTTAACTTCTGTGTCCTACACAGAATGTTTTTTCCTTGAGCTGTAAACTCTTTTCAAAATCAAATACTTTATTTTAGACAGCCCACATAGGACCAAAGAGTCCCTTATTGTCAGCGGTTCCAGTAAAGTCTCGTTAATAAGGGAAATATCGAAATTTGTTCAACGGCCATGTCATAAGCAGGACTAATACCACTTGAATGACGTAGCTTAACTTCTGTGTCCTACACAGAATGGTTCTTCCTTGAGCTGTAAACTCTTTTCAAAATCAAATACTTTATTTAGACAGCCCACATAGCACCAAAGAGTCCCTTATTGTCAGCGGTTCCAGTAAAGTCTCGTTAATAAGGGAAATATTATCGAAATTTGTTCAACGGCCATGTCATAAGCAGGACTAATACCACTTGAATCATAGAAAATTCAAAGAGGCTCCTAATTTTTAGGTGGAAATTGGCCGCCATGAAGAAAAACCTCTCGTTTTGCAATTCGTATTCCCCAGTCAGTTCATCAAATTGTTATCTCGGTTGTTGCTGCAATGACTAAATACAAAACAACCCAACTCACATACATGATAATTATTATTTACAAATAATTATGTACCTAAAACCTACTAGGAGTATATGTATATGTATGTAGGTAGGTACCTAAAACCTAGTAGATTACATATTAATGAGAAATAAATAATATTTGGTCACTTAAGTAGGAATACAGATGTAAATGTAACTTAGACTTTTTGCGAGAAAAAAACCATGCTTGACGTAGCTTAACTTCTGTGTCCCACACAGAATGTTTTTTCCTTGAGCTGTAAACTCTTTTCAAAATCAAATACTTTATTTAGACAGCCCACATAGGACCAAAGAGTCCCTTATTGTCAGTGGTTCCGGTAAAGTCTCGTTAATTAGGGAAATATCAAAATTTGTTCAACGGCCATGCCATTAGCGGGATTAATACCACTTGAATCATAGAAAATTCAAAGAGGCTCCTAATTTTTAGGCGGAAATTGGCCGCCATGAAGAAAAACGTCTCGTTTTGCAATTCGTATTTTCCAGTCAGTTCATCAAATTGTTATACCTCGGTTGTTGCTGCAATGACTAAATACAAAACAACCCAACTCACATACATGATAATTATTATTTACAAATAATTATGTACCTAAAACCTAGTAGATTACATATTAATGAGAAATAAATAATATTTGGTCACTTAAGTAGGAATACAGATGTAAATGTAACTTAGCATGTACCTAAAACCTAATAGATTACATATTAATGAGAAATAAATAATATTTGGTCACTTAAGTAGGAATACAGATGTAAATGTAACTTAGAAGACAAAGATAAGGGTGAACTACCTACATATCTTACAACAGATTCGACTAATGGTAAATTAAATATCGGTACATAGGCATTATTACGAAGTACTTCAGGAAGTGTCCATTTCACAAGGACATTTCATAAAATCCCACCTAAGTGGTGAAGTGGTCAAGGCGTTAAGCTGGAGGGCGTGAGTTCAATTCTAGTAGAGGCAAGGCATTTTAGCCTCATTCATTTAGAAGAAGAAATAAATAAATAGAGCACATAAAAAAATAAGGTGGTAGAGAACGCCTCCGGAGTTTACCTCGCCTAGTGGTTACCCGCCATCATAAGGGCATTTCATAAAATCCCACCTAGGTGGTGTAGTGGTCAAGGCGTTAAGCTGGAAGGCGTGGGTTCAATTCTAGTAGAGGCAAGGCATTTTAGCCTCATTGCCTCATTCATTTAGAAAAAGAAGAAGAAATAAATAAATAGAGCACATAAAAAAATAAGGTGGTAGAGAACGCCTCCGGAGTTTACCTCGCCTAGTGGTTACCCGCCACCCAAGAGTCTATTATAAAATGCGCAATTTACAATGTAAAAACAACCTTGGATAATGGACTTGCCTATTTTCTAGAATCAATACTGAGATAGACATGTAGCATTGTAGCATATAGTGAAATAAATTATATAGAGTACCTGGATTTCCAGTGAAGGGATGTGATCCCAAATGTGGGTTGGGTTGTTGGGGTATAATTGGTTATAAAGAAAGTTCAATGATGAATGGCTAAGGAGCAGACCGTCATTCTAAGGACTTCGAAATTGAAAGTTTGGACCTGTACATGAGGACTGTTATAATAACTACTTAATAATCTTATTAATGATAATAATACGAATCAGAGGCAAGAAAATAAATTTCCAGTGAAATGGAGATTTTTTTCTTCTTTAAAGGAAAGGGTAACAAGAGGTTATTTGACTTCAATATCCAAAACAAGGAAGTTTCAAAATTTGCAACATTAGAAAATTGTCTAACTTCTAGGGTACACTTAGAAAAGCTTAATTAGGTTGAAAATAGCATATAAAATACTTAGATGGTACGTTGAATAAGTACGAATGAATAATATTAGAATAGTGAAAAATTGTATAAAATATTTTAAGCAATAAAAACTTTGGTTCGGTCCTTACGTGCGTAGAAGTTTGTTCAAATGTGTATTGATTGATTTGTATTCATTTGATTTGATTCATTTGATTGATTGAAAGCGCCATTAGTGAGAAGATATCTAGCAAGTGATGACAGAATTGTGACGTGCTTTTTCCAATAATGTTTAAAAAACTGAAATTAAGTTTGGATTTGGACAAAGGATAGTCCAAATTGAATTCCTTGCTGTATGAAAGCAGCATTAGTGAGAAGATATCTAGCAAGTGATGACAGAATTGTGACGTGCTTTTTCCAATAATGTTTAAAAAACTGAAATTTCCAAAATAAAAGGGCAGTACAGTCTGCTTATTGGCCATTCAAATAAAATTTGCATACCGCTTCTTTTACGGAAAAGGTAATTACAATTTAAGAAAAAATTAAGGAAGGAAAAGCACAATTTTCCATTTAAAATAAATTAAATTTTGAAAAATAACAAATGATTGATTGAAAAATGTTGCTCGTTTTACCTTTTCATAGGTAATACTCGTATAATAGATCCTTATATTTTGACCGACTTGAGGGGCGGAGCGCTGCCGCGCTTCTCAATACGGGTTGCAGTACATCCCCATAAGTAGGAAATACGAGTACGTATCAAAAATGTATACTTTTACACAAGCTTTATGGTACAATTACGAGTAAAACCGAGCATATTATTTACTATTTCTTTAACCCATTAGTGCATAGCGTCCTATTTTTAAAACGCTCGGAAAAATGGCCTTCACTTGGTGACTTTTTATTTTTTATGGTACAAATTGAAGTTGTAAACCTTTAGGTTCTTCACTAACGACACAGTTGAACAAACCTCACTTCTCTCCATCACCAGTTAGCAAACCTGACCATGACTTCACATGAAGTTGTAGGCTTCCGGAGTAGGCTGTGGTAACAGCTCAGTATCCTGGCAGCGTGCACAGAGAAAAAAGAAGAAAACATCATTTCCCACAGACCACAGAGAAAAATGTACAAGACAACAGACAAGAAAGCACTGGATGGACAAACGTGCTCGTTGTACAGGTTATTAGTACTCTTGAACGAATGGTTATGAATAATCTTGAACAAATGGTTAATCAATAATTGGTTACTCAGAAAATTTAATTACAACCCAATTAATAAAATTATTACTCAAACTAAATAATTTATGTATTTTGGTCACTCTTAGATTCGTTAAATAAAAATCAAAAAAACTTAACAAAACAAAACTTTCGAAAAAAAAAAAAAAAAAAAAAAAAAAAAAAAAAAAAAGGACGTAAGCAGTAGCATCTTGCGACTTGCTACTTGCAACGTGTTACCTCAGTGCGAAACGCGCCTTAGATTCGTTAAATAAAAATAAAAAAAACTTAACAAAACAAAACTTAAAAAAAAAAATAAATATATATCACACTAATATTTACGTAACTATGTCATTAAAATATAATACACCCGGCTCCTTAGAAGCTTGATTAATAAATTGAAAAAATAATGAAAAATCAACGAAAGTCTAAAACTGAAAAATAGTTAAACAAAACAGAAATAAATTAAAAATACTAACGTCTTTGACAACTTCTGAGACTATATCCTAAGACTGATAAAAAAAGAGAAAAAAAAGTAAAATGAAAAGAAATTGGTGTTCCTCTAAATTTTATTAAACAAAACAGAAATAAATTAAAAATACTAACGTCCTTGACAACTTCTGAGACTATATCCTAAGACTGATAAAAAAAGAGAAAAAAAAGTAAAATGAAAAGAAATTGGTGTTCCTCTAAATTTTACTGGTCTCTTTGGCAAAAATGACGACCTTTTTAAAGCCCTGGTGACGATAACAACATATTATAACATAAACACTTTAAAGCTAAAGGTGCCTAACCGACTTTCCGAAAATTGGTATCAAAAATCAAGTCATGAAATCTATGTGGTGAAGCACAGAGCTTCTTCAAATCTTCACAAGTTTTGTGGGTATCACAACATTACCAACATTCGAATTTAGTATATCTCGGACAACTTTGGCTCTGAAGTGCTCATATCCCTGTTTAGATATACACAACATTATTATAGTTATTACTGGTACCAAGAAAGGTGCCTAACCGACTTTCCGAAAATTGGTATCAAAATTCAAGTCATGAAATCTATGTGGTGAAGCACAAAGCTTCTTCAAATCTTCACAAGTTTTGTGGGTATCACAACATTACCAACATTCGACTTTAGTATATCTCGGACAACTTTGGCTCTGAAGTGCTCATATCCCTGTTTAGATATACACAACATTATTATAGTTATTACTGGTACCAGAACCATTTCTATTACTAACCCGAGATGTCTGAATACATCCTTTCCTGGAATCAGCCTCGTCATCCCCTCCCTCTTCTGAGCCAGAGTCCTCTTTGTTCCGATGTTCCTGAAAATGGCAAAAAATAAAAGCTCTCATTTTACCTGACTATTCCTCTCTGGCTCTTTAGAATTGAACAGAATATGCATTTCTTATCATTTCAAAGGCTCATTAAAAACCAGGCCACCTAAATGTAATTTTAAGGTTCAACTCATTGGATTAAGCAATATTAAGGGTTCATTTTAAATTTTGGATTAAAAATTAACCAATCAGGACTCAGTGTATAGTCAAAGTTTAAACTTTTTTGATAAAATTTGGGAAATTTCTTATTGAGAGTTATTTACAGAGGGAAACTATAACAATCAGAGTCCTTGTCCCTCTGGGAAATTTCAAATTTGTGCAGTCTTTCTGTTTCGGTTCTCACCTGAGTGATCTGTTCAGTGGTAGTCAACAATCTCGCCAAAGGATTACAACACCCAGGCAAGGTTTCCATGAGGGAAGGCCGGGCATGGGTTAGCAGGGGCTTCATGTAGTGCGAGTCAAACCGGGACCAGATCCGGGCCATCAGGGCCTTCTCGTAGGGCTCTGACTCCCGGGGCTCCTGGAATAAAGAGGGGGTGGTGAAAATTACATGAATTTTTACATAAATTTCTAAAGTTAGGTACTTACATATAAAGTTCTCAGACATCAGATATTAATTCAGGGGAAAAACTCCGGTTAATATATCTTTTTATTTTTCTTCTTCTTCTTCTTCTTTTATCAAATAAATTGAGCAAAATTGTTCAGATCAATAAATTCACAGTGAAATAAAATGTCTCAATTTCAATTGCCAAACCCGAAAAAATCTTCACCTATTATTATAAGTCAATCCATTATACTCATATGTCTGAAAATTTCTCTAAACCCTAATCCTTCTCTTTTATAATTCTTACAAAGGAACGCAGTCTCTTTCTCTTTTTGTCTTTTATGAAGTAGGTGTTCTATCAACTAACCTTGTTTTTGTCTTCACCAATGACATTGTAAGAATCCTATCTGTTTTTAGTATACCAAAACACCTTCGGAGTCTAAACAGAAACAGATAAATTAAAAATTAAAAAAACAATAAAGATTCAACTTTGAACAAAGTATAAATCGAGAATACTCAGATTTGGTCAGCTTTCGAGAATGCTTAGATCCGTTCTTGGAAAATCAAGAATCAGGGGTACAATTCTAGTCCAACATTTCCACATTTTGATTGAGAATAATCAGAACCCACAGGTTGCAAAGGGAACGTCCGATCTAATAACACTGGGATTTTCTCTTGTGTCCTGCAGGTTCTACTTGGTATTCGAAAAGGTGGAGGGAGGTCAGTTGCTGGAACGAATCCAGGAGAGGGTTCATTTCAGCGAAAAGGAGGCCAGTCAGATTGTCCGGGATTTGGCCAGTGCTCTGAGTTTCCTCCATTCGAAAGGTGAGCATTTATATTCGATAATTTAAATCTGGTTCAATACGGGGACTTTCCCTGTCCCTCAGATAGGGTACAATAATCTCACGGAAGGTTTGACAGGGGGCATAAAACCCTCCACATTCTCTGTTTGACTCAAAATAAGTCCTGAATTTTCTTCTCCATTCTCCTTCTTCTTGTAAAACGATTTGCCATGTAGATAATAGATATCCATCTACGATTTGGAGGATAACCTACGAATAGTAGGCCAGGATATTCCACCGCACTCTGTATACCTGACCGCTCCCCTACGGAACAACACGTAACCCTATGGTTACACTGAACTCATACGTCTGTTTTTAGTATACCGAAACACCTTCGTAGTCTAAACAGAAACAGATAAATTAAAAAACAATAAAGATTCAACTTTGAACAAAGAAAATCGAGAATACTCAGATTTGGTCAGCTTTCGAGAATGCTTAGATCCGCTCTTGGAAAATCAAGAATCAGGGGTACAATTCCAGTCCAACATTTCCATATTTTGATTGAGAATAATCAGAACCCACAGGTTGCAAAGGGAACGTCCGATCTAATAACATTGAGATTTTCTCTTGTGTCCTGCAGGTTCTACTTGGTATTCGAAAAGGTGGAGGGAGGTCAGTTGCTGGAACGAATCCAGGAGAGGGTTCATTTCAGCGAAAAGGAGGCCAGTCAGATTGTCCGGGATTTGGCCAGTGCTCTGAGTTTCCTCCATTCGAAAGGTGAGCATTTATATTCGATAATTTAAATCTGGTTCAATACCGGGACTTTCCCTGTCCCTCAGATAGGGTACAAGAATCTCACGGAAGGTTTGACAGGGGGCATAAAACCCTCCACATTCTCTGTTTGACTCAAAATAAGTCCTGAATTTTCTTCTCCATTCTACTTCTTCTTTATTAATGAGGATTCTCACGCAGTAACTTGAACTAAACCAAGTTTTTTAAATTTCTAGAAATGCTGGATACTTGTTCTCTGATAACTTAATACCTAATTAGGCAATTAGTCGTGGTCATATAAATCGTTTTTAAAACGATTTGAAAAACGATTTGCCATGTAGGTACCAGATACAATTATTTCTAATCATATAAATATCTACGTTGTTAAACGATTTGCCATGTAGGTAATAGATATCCATCTACGATTTGGAGGATAACCTACGAATCGTAGGCCAGGATATTCCACCGCACTCTGTATACCTGACCGCTCCCCTACGGAACAACACGTAACCCTATGGTTACACTGAACTCATACTGACACTGACTAGCGCGAGTACTCTGGAGAGAAAGTACCACATATATGAGGAGAGTTGACTGAATGCCTTTCGTGCCAACATGCGTGCTATGTGCTTAGGGCCACTGACCGGTCCTCTCAGGTCGATTTTGAACCAGAACATGACGTGATGTGATATGATAGTAGGATTAGTGTCTGTAAATTCGTTTGGAATAGGGATCTGCCACCTATCATTTCCTCATTTTAGTATCGAGTTTGGACGATATGACCTTAGCAGTAACAGTTGCCCCTATCAAACCTCTTTTTAAAAAAATATCGAATCAAATTTAAATTTAAATTCGCGGAATCTATAAACAGGGAGGAGAACAGCTAACCCTAACCAGCCTAGCTAGCTGGCAGTTTCAAAGGGTTTTCCCTACTTTTAAAGAATAAGCACAAGTCCTCACGATGGTTGACTGCGGTTCAGGACGAGCCAATTAAACATGGCTAGAGACCATCACCCCGGTTACCTATATTAAATTGGAGGTATTCTAAATTCGCTTAACACGTTCAATTAGTCCCAGCTAGTTGTATGATTTGTATGAATAAGGAACAATAGTTTAAATGACTTATAGGTAACGTACTAATTGTCAATCAATTAGCTAAAGCGTACTGGCTATGTGCTTAAGGCCACTGACCGGTCCTCTCAGGTCGATTTTGAACCAGAACATGACGTGATGTGATATGATAGTAGGATTAGTGTCTGTAAATTCGTTTGGAATAGGCACCTGCCACCTTTCATTTCCTCATTTTAGTATCGAGTTTGGACGATATATGACCTTAGCAGTAACAGTTGCCCCTATCAAACCTCTTTAAAAAAATATCGAATCAAATTTAAATTTAAATTCGCGGAATCTATAAACAGGGAGGAGAACAGCTAACCCTAACCAGCCTAGCTAATTCATATTTGATAACCTAATAGTCATGTTTACCTTTTTTGGGACTGATTCACAATCGAGCTATCAAAATATTGATGATACCCACATTACCAAGATATGGTAATGAGAAATGATGACCTATATTAAATTGGAGGCATTCTAAATTCGCTTAACACGTTCAATTAGTCCCAGCTAGTTGTATGATTTGTATGAATTAGGAACAATAGTTTAAATGACTTATAGGTAACGTACTAATTGTCAATCAATTAGCTAAAGCGTACTGAGTACTACACACGTCATTACGTGTAGGCCTTGGCCATTAATATTTCATATTTGATAACCTAATAGTCATGTTTACCTTTTTTGGGACTGATTCACAATCGAGCTATCAAAACAAATTTACGTGATGTCCCGAACTGTGAAAAACAATTATCACCTCATGTTGACACCTCCTAAAAGTGAAAAACAAACGGGACAACAGCAGGTTTTGTTTATCACCCAACACTTGACTTTATTTGGGTGATAAATAGAAATCAAGGTAAAATGTGATAAGCGATAAGGTTTCATACATTCGGTAATACTCTCGGTTATCACAAAAAAATGGGGAAACAAATGTTTTTCCCGTTTGTCGGTCGTTTGGGATGAGAACGCGACACAATGCACGTGCTACATCTCTTATCAGTACTGATTTCATATTTGATAACCTAATAGTCATGTTTACCTTTTTTGGGACTGATTCACAATCGAGCTATCAAAACAAATTTACCTGATGTCCCGAACTGTGAAAAACAATTATCACCTCATGTTGACACCTCCTAAAAGTGAAAAACAAACGGGACAACAGCAGGTTTTGTTTATCACCCAACACTTGACTTTATTTGGGTGATAAATAGAAATCAAGGTAAAATGTGATAAGCGATAAGGTTTCATACATTCGGTAATACTCTCGGTTATCACAAAAAATGGGGAAAAACATGGGGAAACAAATGTTTTTCCCGTTTGTCGGTCGTTTGGGATGAGAACGCGACACAATGCACGTGCTACATCTCTTATCAGTGTCATTCTAAGGACTTCGAAATTGAAAGTTTGGATCTGTACAAAGGATAGTCCAAATTGAATTCCTTGCTGTATGAAAGCGGCATTAGTGAGAAGATATCTAGCAAGTGATGACAGAATTGTGACGTGCTTTTTCCAATAATGTTTAAAAAACTGAAATTTTCAAAATAAAAGGGCAGTACAGTCTGCTTATTGGCCATTCAAATAAAATCTGCATACCGCTTCTTTTACCGAAAAGGTAATTACAATTTAAGAAAAAATTAAGGAAGGAAAAGCACAATTTTCCATTTAAAATAAATTAAATTTTGAAAAATAACAAAGAGGAAAAGAAATCATACTTAACAAAGCTGTCATTGTGTGGCATTTCTAGAAAAAGAAAAACATTCAAAACAAAATAAACAAAAAAGCATTCATTTGAGTTAATCTCCGATAACAAGTGATAACGGCATGGTGTTTGTTGTTAATGAAAAGAACTTTCGTGTTTTGGTCGAGTTCTAGATGGTCGTGCTGGTTAAACGCCAAGTAAATTTGGTTCAAACCTACAAAGCTGCCATTGTGTGGCATTTCTAGAAAAAGAAAAACATTCAAAACAAAATAAACAAAAAAGCATTCATTTGAGTTAATCTCTTAATTCTTCAATTCCAAGATTTGCCTTATCAAAAAATTAGAAGAGCTCGTCATTCGAGATAGAAAAACAGAAAATAATTTAATTCAAGGGCTGCAGCTATCTGTATTCGATAAGGAAGTCTAAAAAAAAGGGAAAATGAAAATTGACAACCATATCCGAACATAGATCTGCAAAAGATTCGCTACCAGGTATTCACAAAAAAATAGATCTTTTACCTAACTTTTGAACCTTTCGCCAATCTATTGGATCAACCTTAAATATTGACTCTCCTCCATTATCTAATGGGCCAGCCTTAAATATTGACTCCGCCACAAAATCCTCGGAAGTCTAAAAAAAGGGCAGATGAAAATTGACAACCATATCCGAACATAGATCTGCAAAAGATTCGCTACCAGGTATTCACAAAAAATTAGATCTTTTACTTAACTTTTGAACCTTAAATATTGACTGCGCCACAATATCTATTAGATCAACCTTAAATATTGACTCTCCTCCATTATCTAATGGGCCAGCCTTAAATATTGACTCCGCCACAAAATCCTACAAAAGTAACCTTAAATGTTGACCCTACCACAGAAGCTGGGTCAACCTTAAATTTAACCTCGGAACAGTAACTGTTAAACCAAAGCTAAGGGTATTCCTTTTTCATGATCCATCTGTAGTTCGCTATATCTATGTTCTATTTTGTGTATTGAACTGATAAACGTACGTATAGGAACGCAGACAGTTTCTAAAGTATTTTCAGTGACTAACCTTTATCACATCATATCTAACATGAATTGCTGTTTGTTTGTTCCACAGGCCATTACGATTTCCCCGAGGGGGAATGGTCCACCATCTCGGATGAGGCTAAAGATCTGATCCGCCGTCTCCTGGTGAAGGATGCGCGGAAACGTCTGAGTGCCGCCTCCGTACTGAAACACCCCTGGATCTCTACCGCCGGTACCGCCCACCGTCCCCTAGTCACACCTCAAGTCATACGACGTAACCAAAGTGCACGGGAGCTGTCCTCCTTCGCCGAGTCTGCCATGAGCGCCAACCGCGTCATTCTGCAACACTTCTCCATTTGTAAGAACCCAAAGGACGAGCAATGGTTAGCCACGCCGACTAACATGAGACTGTCCCCTCCCTCGGAAAGTCTCCTGGTACAACGACGACAACGTCTGCAGTCCCAGAGTCAATCTGACAACCTCGCATCTGCGGGACAATGTGGCAACAGCGCATCCGGTTCCAGTGTTGTCAATGTTCAGAGTCTCCTGGCGAAACTGGTCACTCCTCTGAGTGGTTGAAATCCTTCCCTCCCCTCTCCTCCACCCCCTCTCCATCGCCACCTCCTTCCCTCCTCTTATGACCTTTTGAACCTTCATCCTCAATCCTCATGTTGCTTAGTGGTAGATACTACTACCTTAATCATGGACGCCTCCATGTCAACTTGGTGGTAGATATGATCTTCAGCATCTAACTCTGTGTCAACTGGTTGGTGGATATCTTCAGGATCTACCTCTAGCGACATCGCCACCTCCTTCCCTCCTCTTATGACCTTTTGAACCTTCATCCTCAATCCTCATGTTGCTTAGTGGTAGATACTGCTACCTTAATCATGGACGCTTCCATGTCAACTTGGTGGTAGATATGATCTTCAGCATCTAACTCTGTGTCAACTGGTTGGTGGATATCTTCAGGATCTACCTCTAGCGAGGTGGTGGATATGACTAATTTCCCTTCCACATCTCTCCTAATTGATGTGACCTCCTCTTCCTTAAGTCATCTGGTCTTCACCTCTTATAAGATAAGATCGTACTTATAAGATTAGGTAGGGCTTAGGTCAGGTTAGAAACGGTTCTGAGTTGTTTTCTTCCGGCGCTTGTATTGTCGCTATTGGTCACACTGAATGGATATTACAGTTTATATTTAGATAGGAAAGGTTGGATGTAATATTCCTATATTTACGGCCCCCTGGTATCCAAACTCCCCCAGTAACTGTTCTAGCAGTTATAGCCTCATGTTGCCCTTATGTTGGTGCAAAGAAACTGCATTGGAAACAGCATGTTGATTCAAAAGAGGACTTTAACCAGCTAATCCAATGCGGATTTCAATATCTCATCAAACACAGAAAAACATCCTAAAAAAAGGACCAACAAGAAGTTTTCATAAATTCAACAGAAGACTATAAAGCCGAGTTGGTTTATCATAGGAAGCTAGACAATGAGCCCTCATGAAGCACTGGTGAGATTGCTGAAGTTATCTGAGCATTGTCTCGAATAGTTTGTGTTCAGGAAAAGTTGGTAAGGAAATATATTGGACAATAACATTCTCCCCTATGTACGAGCAAGTATTTGTCCTGCCACACTGACCAGTTTTCACATTCGCCAATCAACACCAAATCTCTTCAATATGTCACGGGGAGATGAAGAAACATGCCAATACTCTATAGTACATTTCCTTGTTTTTTTTTTTAAACACTCAATCAAAGCTCAAGCTAGGTTTTTATTTTTGAATCAATACCTATATTAGAATTAAATAAAAAAAAAATCAGCAGCTAAATAATATTAAATGACATTATTTCCAGTCATCCCGTCCGTACAGGTATTGTTAGATCAGATGCAATCATGCAATCCCCGACTTATATAAGTCTCAGTAAAAAACGATGTCTGTTGAAGTCAAATTCTATTCTGAAATAAAAACTCCCGACTTTTTGAGTGCCAAAATCTTCAGATCATTTTGTAATGAAAACCATATCAAATATTTCACATAAATAGATATGAATAAGTAGACAGATCAATACCGACACACGCGAAAAGTCCCGCTACCCGCATTGTCTCATTTGTCTGTCAATGAGACATGTTCTATTTCTCGCCTTGAACTCACGCGACTTATTTGATATTTGCAAAAACAACAGGTACCTCTCTACGGTATGTTTGTACTTGAATGACTGAAACAATATATCGTGTGATTTCATTGGTACAAACCTTCATGTATAATTCGCAGTCGAATATGTAGCTTTTGATTGGCAAATATCTGATACGGTGTTCACTACGTGCCATATAGCAAAGCGACAAAGTAACATAGTACTTCTGCGTTAGTGGTTATCAAACTCGAATTCATATCACTCCAGAACCAGGGCTGAGCAAATATCCCCTTGTATTCCAGTGTGGCTAAATAGCGGGGCATTTAAATCGCCGATCTACCTCAGGTTTATCTCCTAGGTTAGGAACCACTGTAATTCTAAGTGATAGGTATTCGTGATGTGTATTGGATTTGCAAAGTCACAATCATACATATTCTCTCCAGGGCTTGACAATTCGTAGCATACTGTCATGGCTAGCCTTGTCAGATAGTTGTGGGGGGTTAGTATGGGTTCACGGGAGGGCACTCACTTGATGTCAATCAGTGGCTGACCTCTTGTTTGAAGGCCCCCGTGTTCTCCTCTTCTGGGTAGATTAACCCTTGGAGTGATCTGTTTTCATTTGATCCATTTCCCTGTTGTCCTCTTAACTGTTATATTTATTCCATCTCAGACTAATCCTTTGATCCTATCTGATATACTCTGATGACATCCCTTTTCCACATTTAGTTTTTCATTTCTTCTTCCATTTTGTTACCTTGAGAATGACTCGCCTTAGTTTTTCCTTTTTGAACAATTGCAACAGCATTTACGTTTTCCTTGAGGTTTTTTTTTTGTCCTGTGTATATTTTCCTTTTCATTCTTTGTTGGTTTATTATTTCTGTCTTAGTCATTCCCCTTGCTTGTTGATTAGGCGGTTTTGGGTTCAATCCTGCTTGAGAGATGAAATTTCTACCTCACTCATCTGATGGTTCATTTCCATGAATGTCACATCACGGGTACAACTGATCATATAGAATGAAATACCATTTGGGAGAAGTTACTCTTGTTATCATATCATTTAATGTAAGGATGGTAGAGTTTACTAATTAGGAAACAAGACTTGCTATGTACTTCATTCAATACTCCTAGGTGAAAATAAAATCTGAGATTGGAAAGTATGTTCTTATGAACTTAATGTGTTGACATCAGTAGAGTTGGAAGCTCTCTAAATGGATGGATTAAAAAAAAAATTGCTTGCTTGATATTCCAAGTCAAATATATTTTATTTGTAACATAAAATAAGTATTAATATTTTGCTTATTAATGAAAGCAAAGAGACTGGAGGAATGGGAACAAACCCTAAAATTGGACCATCCTTAAAAATTCATAGAAAATTTTATAATTGCCTACCTGTGAACTGTGAATACACACACGCGTATATTTTGTCTAGAACTAGAAACTAATCAGTGTTACCTTTATACCTAATCTATTTTTAGTTTATCCTACATATTTTATCACCGCTATTGGAGGAATGGGAACAAACCCTAAAATTGGACCATCCTTAAAAATTCATAGAAAATTTGATAATTGCCTACCTGTGAACTGTGAATACACACACGTGTATATTTTGTCTAGAACTAGAAACTAATCAGTGTTACCTTTATACCTAATCTATTTTTAGTTTATCCTACATATTTTATCACCGCTACAGATTACGAATTTTGATGGATAAAAATAGTCAAAATAATCGATTTTTTTTCTCTCTATTTTCCGGCATCGAACTTGGGCCTTCTGTGTGGCACTCATATCACTTTTTTTTTCGATGACTAAGTGTTTTTCTCATATGAAAAGGTTCCTTTGTTAATTGAAATTGGCAAACACGTCACCCTAATAAAAAAATTATCACAAGGACCTAGATTTTAATTAGGGTCAGCTCTTCCGGAACTGATAATATTGATATTCCTGAGGGAAGGGAGGGCAAAGTCCACTATTTCAAAATGAGGTTTGGGAAAGGAGTGGGAGAGAGGTCAATTATTTCGATATGAGAAACAGGGAGGGGGAGAGAAGCAAAAAAGGGAAGAATTAGTAACGAAGAGGACAGGCAAGGTTATTGATAAGATAACAGCCAAGCCTATGGCAACATTTTTATCATTTTTGTGTTGTTTTCGTGTTTTACTTTGTAATTACTCACGAGGTTCAGAGATGATTGGCTAGTTGGGTGGAAGGGGATGCACCAGAGATCAAATTCCACTGTAAAAAGAAACATTTCAAGAGGTCCGATTTGTCAAAATTTTGGTGGCTTCTAGCGGGGCGGGGAGAAAGGGGATGTTGCAAAAATTTAGGACTTAAAATAATAATTCAGTTCTATCTGGTTTTCCGACTGTTATACGTAGAATTTAGATTTAAACATGCTGCCATAAAAAAACTAGCCCTTTTTTTACGAAATGTTTGTATTCAAAAGTCTCTTCCACTGGTCCCGGGATTCAAATTAGCAAGTTTTGGATCAAAAATATATATCGTGGTATTCCAACGACTGAAGAGTTTGGTTAACTGATCCTCTCCCTCTCACAAACAACTTAAAAAGACAAGGAATTGAAACAACACAAAATAGCATGAAAGCGAGTAAAGCAAGCAAACCCAAGGTAAAAACGTCCCAATGAGGAAATAGAAAAAAAAGTGGATCCTTATTTCAGGCTCAGAAAAGCACTTTTGCATCTAAGAAAATATATTAGACCAAAAAAAAAAAGGTCATAGAGATAAGTTCTGCAGTCATACTAACCAGATGATAAACCCCCGAAATAGGTACTCACTCGTATGAAGGGGTGAAATATAAGCAAAAGAGCCATGAGAGATTGAAATATAAGCAAAATTTGTTCACACTTGAGAAAATTCCCTTCCGTGATCTTTCCCTGTCCTAAGTCATAATCATAACCAAACATGCTTGATATTTAATATGATATCAGAAATAACTGACTTGTAGTAGTATAAAATGATCAGAATAATATCACCAAATAAAAATAAATAAATAAATCGACTACATATTGAGAGCAAAAGCCCTTGCCTACCATTTTCATCATTAGACTACAAACAAAACCGTCTATGTACATGTACAGCAAGGTACCTACTATAAATGAATAGCCAGTAATTAGTTCAATGTATTCCATATTCAAACTAACTACTTACAAATGATAAGCTCATTTTACAAACAATATTACACTGTCATTGCACAAAATCAAAATGATCTACACAACTCCTGCCGGGAGTAAGTCGGGATTTTCTGCTTCTCTTTTGCTCCTACATAGGAAGGAAGGGGATTTTAATAGCAAAATTTCTCTCCGCCTCTCTGGAAAACAGAAAATTCACAAAAGCGTCAAGGTGAGAGAAATGTTGACATGGCCCCACGCAGTCCTGGAATAGGAGGGAGAATATTACTGTCGTTTGATAATGTAGAAACAGTAGTCTGGCTAGGGGACGTTAAACAGGGAGTAGACCAGCCTAGTCTGTCTGGGGGACTTTAAACAGGGAGTAGATTGCGTGAAGAAGAGAAAAATCCGCAAGCAAACACAATAACAAGTTGCGAAAGAAATCAGGGGTTGCGATATGGCGATAGCGTCAGGAGTTTCTCAACTGTGGGAAAAATGCCGAATTGCGTGAAGAAGAGAAAAATCCACTAGCAAACACAATAACAAGTTGCGAAAGAAATCAGGGGTTGCGATATGGCGATAGCGTCAGGAGTTTCTCAACTGTGGGAAAAATGCCGTTTATTTAAAGAAATATAAAAGTGTACAATATACAGTATAAATGGGTGAAAACTTCAAAGAGAACTAGTTGTCCACATTTTAGAAACGCCTGACACATATGGGCGTAAACGCAAATGCATCCAGAACAAACGTATTATTGTTACATATTATGATACTGTTATACCCGTTAAATGTGCAGCCGCATGCAGTTTTCATTATACCAGTCTGATTTGCCCTTGCTAAAGAAATAGCAAAGGTTGAGTGCGAAGGGCATCCACTTGTAAAATTTGTAGCCAAAACCAAATGTCAGCCCAAAGCAATCACCCTAGTTAGGGCTGATTGAGAAGCTGACGAAAAACACCGACCCCGTCTGTGCACGGAAAAAGGAGAAGAATAGAGATGACGTAGAAACACACTTACCTCAAGCTCAAGCCGTGAGCATGAAAGCGTGAGGTTAGTGTAGCTATCATGAACGAAATCACCTACTATACCTATTATGGGAGAACTTTGAAAATACATTTTTATTTTGTCAGTAAAAAATCCTTTATGAGACAGTAAAAACAAACTCACCAGCAAAGAACAGCATGTGCTGAAAGTTAAGAGGTATCTTTGGTTTCCTAGTTTTCATTATTTTATTACATAGGTTATGTTTTTTCTTAGGAAGGTTTAGTTCAGTGAAAACACCAGAATAATCAGAGTTCAGGAAAAAAGAAGAAATGAGATATTGTATGAAAACAAAATACCTAATCCAGAGATAAGATAAGGAAAAATATATTTAGGCTTACTGCTCAGTGGCGTATAAAAATAGAAAGTAAAAAGTAAAAATGGGATCCAAGTTCTTGAACATAAGGATGTTTCATACTGTTTCACATTTTGCAATGCCCAGGGACCAAGGAGCATTTATAATTTTAAGGATTGACTATGGAAGAGAAAGCAGCATTGCAACATAGTTTTAACAAGGAAACTTTGTGTCCTTAAAAACACTATTAACTCATGTACCTTAGGAATTGAATCAAGGAATTAAAATTATAAAGAATTCAATGTAGGAATTAAAATCCTTTAAATCGGATTTTAAAGAAGGAGGAAGAAAAAAAACTTTCAGATCTGATCAAACAATAAGGCCAGCCACTCACTATAAGGTAGACCTGACAGGTACACCTGATCAGGTTCGCTTGTCAGGTCTACCTGATACTGAGTGGCTGGCCCAAGTATTTAAGTGTACGCCACTAACTTATTTTCTGCTTACTCGTGTTTATACACATCTGTAACTCTTTCAATACAAAATTACAAATTGCGTACATGTGAATCTATCATATGCTTCAATTGAATACTTAGATAAAAAGCCTAAGCAATGATTCGATATTATTTTTATCATAGGTATACGAGGACTGTGAAAATGCCGTTTTTTTAAAGAAATATAAAAGTGTACAATATACAGTACAAATGGGTGAAAACTTCAAAGAGAACTAGTTATCCACATTTTAGAAACCCCTGACACATATGGGCGTAAATGCAAATGCATCCAGAACAAACGTATTATTGTTACATATTATGATACTGTTGTACCCGTTAAATGTGCAGCCGCATGCAGTTTTCATTATTTTATTACATAGGTTATGTTTTTTCTTAGGAAGGTTTAGTTCAGTGAAAACACCAGAATAATCAGAGTTCAGGAAAAAAGAAGAAATGAGATATTGTATGAAAACAAAATACCTAATCCAGAGATAAGATAGGGAAAAATATATTTAGGCTTACTGCTCAGTGGCGTATAAAAATAGAAAGTAAAAAGTAAAAATGGGATCCAAGTTCTTGAACATAAGGATGTTTCATACTGTTTCACATTTTGCAATGCCCAGGGACCAAGGAGCATTTATAATTTTAAGGATTGACTATGGAAGAGAAAGCAGCATTGCAACATAGTTTTAACAAGGAAACTTTGTGTCCTTAAAAACACTATTAACTCATGTACCTTAGGAATTGAATCAAGGAATTAAAATTATAAAGAATTCAATGTAGGAATTAAAATCCTTTAAATCGGATTTTAAAGAAGGAGGAAGAAAAAAAACTTTCAGATCTGATCAAACAATAAGGCCAGCCACTCACTATAAGGTAGACCTGACAGGTACACCTGATCAGGTTCGCTTGTCAGGTCTACCTGATACTGAGTGGCTGGCCCAAGTATTTAAGTGTACGCCACTAACTTATTTTCTGCTTACTCGTGTTTATACACATCTGTAACTCTTTCAATACAAAATTACAAATTGCGTACATGTGAATCTATCATATGCTTCAATTGAATACTTAGATAAAAAGCCTAAGCAATGATTCGATATTATTTTTATCATAGGTATACGAGGACTGTTATACTTCATAACCTTATTAATAATACGAATCAGAGGCAAGAAAATAAATTCCCAGTGAAATGGGGATTGTTTTCTTCTTTAAAGGAAAGGAGAGATAAGGGAAGGGTAACAAGAGGTTATTTGACTTCAATATCCAAAACAAGGAAGTTCCAAAATTTGCAACATTAGAAAATTGTCTAACTTCTAGGGTACACTTAGAAAAGCTTAATTAGGTTGAAAATAGCATATAAAATACTTAAACTAGCGCGAGTACTCTGGAGAGAAAGTACCACATATATGAGGAGAGTTGACTGAATGCCTTTCGTGCCAACATGCCTGCTATGTGCTACAGGGAGTATACCAGTCTGAATTGCCCTTGCTAAAGAAATAGCAAAGGTTGAGTGCGAAGGGCATCCACTTGTAAAATTTGTAGCCAAAACCAAATGTCCAGCATTGCAGCATAGTTTTAACAAGGAAACTTTGTGTCCTTAAAAACACTATTAAGTCATGTAACTTAGGAATTAAGTCAAGGAATTAAAATTATAAAGAATTCAATGTAGGAATTAAAATCCTTTAAATCGGATTTTAAAGAAGGAGGAAGAAAAAAAACTTTCGTCAGACTAATCCTTTGATCCTATCTGATATACTCTGATGACATCCCTCTTCCAACATTTAGTTTTTAATTTCTTCTTCCATTTTGTTACCTTGAGAATGACTCGCCTTAGTTTTTCCTTTTTGAACAATTCCAACAGCATTTACGTTTTCCTTGAGAAGGTTTTTTTTTTTGTCCTGTGTATATTTTCCTTTTGATTCTTTGTTGGTTTATTATTTCTGTCTTAGTCATTCCCCTTGCTTGTTGATTAGTAGAGAATGACTCGCCTTAGTTTTTCCTTTTTGAACAATTCCAACAGCATTTACGTTTTCCTTGAGAAGGTTTTTTTTTTGTCCTGTGTATATTTTCCTTTTGATTCTTTGTTGGTTTATTATTTCTGTCTTAGTCATTCCCCTTGCTTGTTGATTAGCCGGGTTTGGGTTCAATCCTGCTTGAGACGTGAAATTTCTACCTCACTCGTCTGATGGTTCATTTCCATGAATGTCACATCACGGGTACAACTGATCATATAGAATGAAATGCCATTTGGGAGAAGTTACTCTTGTTATAATATCATTTAATGTAAGGATGGTAGAGTTTACTAATTAGGAAACAAGACTTGCTGTGTACTTCATAATTCAATAGTTTCAATACTCCTAGGTGAAAATACCAGTCAAATAAAATCTGAGATTGGAAAGTATGTTCTTATGAACTTAATGTGTTAGTTTGACATAAGTAGAGTTGGAAGCTCTCTAAATGGATGGATTAAAAAGAAAATTGCTTGCTTGATATTCCAAGTCAAATATATTTTATTTGTAACATAAAATAAGTATTAATATTTTGCTTATTAAAGAAAGCAAAGAGAAGGTAACATCATTCGATTCAAATTGAATTCCTTATTTTTCGATTCAAGCCCCTAGGACGCTGTGCGGCCCAAAAATAACTCAGAATCCGTTCAAATTTTTGGGTCCAATCCTGCTTGAGACATGAAATTTCTACCTCACTCGTCTGATGGTTCATTTCCATGAATGTCACATCACGGGTACAACTGATCATATAGAATGAAATACCATTTGGGAGAAGTTGCTCTTGTTATCATATCATTTAATGTAAGGATGGTAGAGTTTACTAATTAGGAAACAAGACTTGCTGTGTACTTCATAATTCAATACTCCTAGGTGAAAATAAAATCTGAGATTGGAAAGTATGTTCTTATGAACTTTAATGTGTTGACATCAGTAGAGTTGGAAGCTCTCTAAATGGATGGATTAAAAAAAATTGCTTGCTTAATATTCCAAGTCAAATATATTTTATTTATAACATAAAATAAGTATTAATATTTTGCTTATTAAAAAAGCAAAGAGAAGGTAACATCATTCGATTCAAATTGAATTCCTTTTTTTTTTTTTCATTCAAGCCCCTAGGACGCTGTGGGGAGAGGGAGAGAGGTCAATTATTTCGATATGAGAAACAGGGAGGGGGAGAGAAGCAAAAATGGGAAGAATTAGTAACGAAGAGGACAGGCAAGGTTATTGATAAGATAACAGCCAAGCCTATAGCAACATTATCATTTTTGTGTTGTTTTCGTGTTTTACTTTGTAATTACTCACGAGGTTCAGAGATGATTGGCTAGTTGGGTGGAAGGGATGCACCAGAGATCAAATTCCACTGTAAAAAGAAACATTTCAAGAGGTCCGATTTGTCAAAATTTTGGTGGCTTCTAACGGGGCGAGGAAAAAGGGGATGTTGCAAATATTTAGGACCTAAAATAATACTTAGGTTTTCCGACTGTTATACGTAGAATTTAGATTTAAACATGCTGCCATAAAAAAACTAGCCCTTTTTTACGAAATGTTTGTATTCAAAAGTCTCCCCCACTGGTCCCGGAATTCAAACTAGCAATTTTTGGATCAAAAATGTATATCGTGGTATTCCAACGACTGAAGAGTTTGGTTAATTGATCCTCTCACAAACAACTTATAAAGACAAGGAATTGAAACAACACAAAATAGCATGAAAGCGAGTAAAGCAAGCAAACCCAAGGTAAAAATGTCCCAATGAGGAGATAGGAAAAAAAAGTGGATCCTTATTTCAGGCTCAGAAAAGCACTTTTGCATCTAAGAAAATATATTAGACCAAAAAAAGGGTCATAGAGATAAGTTATGCAGTCATACTAACCAGATGATAAACCCCGAAAAAGGTACTCACTCGTATGAAAGGGGTGAAATATAAGCAAAAGAGCCATGAGAGATTGAAATATAAGCAAAATTTGTTCACACTTGAGAAAATTCAATTCCGTGATCTTTCCCTGTCATAATCATAACCAAACATGCTTAATATTTAATATGATATCAGAAATAACTGACTTGTAGTAGTATAAAATGATCAGAATAATATCACCAAATAAAAATTAATAAATAAATCGACTACATATCAAGAGCAAAAGCCCTTGCCTACCATTTTCATACTTAGACTACAAACAAAACCGTCTATGTACACCAAGGTACCTACTATAAATGAATAGCCACTAATTAGTTCAATGTATTCCATATTCAAACTACCTACTTACAAATGATAAGCTCATTTTACAAACAATATTACACTGTCATTGCACAAAATCAAAATGATCTACAGTCTACACCACTCCTGCCGGGAGTAAGTCGGGATTTTCTGCTTCTCTTTTGCTCCTACATAGGAAGGAAGGAAGGGGATTTTAATAGCAAAATTTCTCTCCGCCTCTCTGGAAAACAGAAAATTCACAAAAGCGTCAAGGTGAGAGAAATGTTGTGAAATTTCTCCAGTGATTTTCCCAAGCAAGCAAAGGTTAAGACAAACGTAAGAGTCGATTGCGTGATTTCTTACAAAGGAACGCAACGGTCAGTTAATCCCCGACATAAGTCTCTTTCTCTTTTATGAAGTAGGTGTTCTATCAACTAACCTTGTTTTTGTCTTCACCAATGACATTGTAAGAATCCTTGAGAAGGCAAGAATGGAATAAGAAATGGGTGCAATCAAAATCGAATGTTAAACCAAAATCATAGGGAAGGGAGGATGTTAGTCAATTACACAAAACAATCCTTTGTTGGTAAACAATTTTCAAACAAATTGGGAGAAAATTTTAGCTAAATAAATTTGAGATAATTGTGCATCTAATTGAATGGAAAACTGGTATTACCCACAAACTTGTAGCTTTAACCAATGCTAAAATTGGTTAGAGCAATTCTAACATTCAAAACCGTCACATAGATTGGTTAGGAGAGGTATAATGGACAAGTGAAAATGGTAAAGTAAAAGAAACACCATAAAAGTAGGTGAGAAACCCTTCAATAATGTATGTACCGTTAAGTGAAGCAAAAGGTTAAGAAAGAGGTAACTCTACCCCAGTGGCGTAGCGTGGTCTAAATTCAAGTGTAAGGCGTGTTGGGCTTATGCACAGGTCTACCAAGTCCCATCCCCATCACAGTACATGCCATTAATATTTATGGGCATTAGAGTGAACTTTTGAGTTGTATGGCCGCCATACACGCCATACATACACGCTACGCCACTGCTCTACCCTAAAGGTAGGTAAAGGTAACTTACCCTATACGTGGGTAAAGCCTCTGTCTCCTCATCTACTCCAACTCTGAAAATAAAACACAACTCAATGAATAACGATGTCACCCGTTTTTACTGCTATTTCTCTAAAAGGGATTTTTAGCTTTACCACAATTAATTCAGGATTGGATTGGTTTTTAAATGAATTTTATAGGATCAAGTAGAAGGAACACTCCATTTTCAAGGGGTGTAAAGGCTAACCTGTGCCCTTGGGATCAAAAAGACAAAAAGAGATTGAACACAAGAACAAAATACCCATGTACAACATACTTACTTTTAATTAAAATTCTATTTAAGTTCATGCCCACCTCCCCAGCCCAAACACTAACTGAATCAAACACACACTAAGGGAAAAGAGAAACAATTACATAAGTACCTATGTCAAAGTTTTTACATAAATTACAAATCAATAACAAACTTACCCTTTTCAAAGAATAACCAGCATGGAAAATGATGGGAGGCAGAATGGAGTCCGAGGAGAGATTGTTGTATGTGTAGTGAGCTTGACACATACCACAGAACAGGACTGCGACTACACCTAAAGGGGAAAAAGGGAATAAAAGTTCTTATCAGGTTACTGTTGGCCCTACTTACATATACCAATACACTTGACTTGAGGGGAAATTATATTAGGAATTTGAAGTAGTAACCTTAGTTGTAATTGTAAGTTTAGGTTAGCATGGTGTACTACCGCACTGACATTATACCCTGGCTAAGAAAACAATCCCACTTTATTTGTTTCTTATACATACTTAGGTATAGTTTTTTATACACAGGTATAGAGAAAGATGAGTATTTCACCAATCACCGCCGCGCCGTTTTTTTTTTTTTTTTTTGAAGCAATGAAAAAACTGCTACATTAGACTCCTGTGGTCTGTGTAGTAGCATGCCGACGATATGGTATGTCGCTCATCAGATGGGCGATAAGAGACATTACTTCCCACTTAGGTGCTGGATCAACAACTCAACACAAGTAAACGAGAAAGTAAACTTTGCAATCAAAATATGAGTGAAAAATTCAAGAGGACTTACCTGTAAGATCCGAGGCCTCAGCAATGAGGAAAGTAGAGTAGGACATGAGAACAAACAGGGCCGACTCCAGCAGAGGGAAATCTCTCACCCTGGTAAACTTGGTCAGGAAAGCTGTCAGACATCCCATGATAGCCCCGATGAATAGGGACAGAGAGAAAATACCGATGAAATCTCCAACAGCTAATAGGAAAGCATTGGCTTCGAATCCTCCTGTGCCAGATTGGTATCTTTCGCCATAGTTCTGAATAGCACTGTGAAATGCAGAAGTAGAAAGATATAAGTATTATAAGTATCAATTTGTAACAAAAGAACAGAGTTTTAAACTATTTAGTTTGTACTATGAAACTTTTGAACAAAAGTCTGATATTTTTCAAGCGATTTAATGGAGGAAAATGTAACAACAGAGGTCTTACCATCCCAAAACCAAAGAGAGGAGAATTAAACAAAAGAACAGAGTTTTAAACTATTTAGTTTGTACTATGAAACTTTCGAACAAAAGTCTGATATTTTTCAAGCGATTTAATGGAGGAAAATGTAACAACAGAGGTCTTACCATCCCAAAACCAAAGAGAGGAGAATGGGATTAGAGAAAGCCAGACGTTCCCAGAACGAACCTTATCTGTTTAAGATGTTTGCCTTGGTAGGAATCAATGTTAGACCTAAACCTTACTAAGGGCAGGCACACTATCTTCCAAGCTAACTAGCCTGGCATAAGTCTGATCTCATTTATTCATATCATCCAAAAGTTCATTTCTTACCCAGATAATACAATGGCCACTGCATCATTGAGAACACTCTCACCAAACACCAGAGCGTACAAGTTAACATCAACTTTCAAATCATTGAAGATAGCAAGGATTGTGAGAGGATCTGTGGGAGAAATGAGGGCCCCAAAGTAGAGAGAGTCCAGAAATGTGAAGCCACTCTTCAAATTGGGTACCAGTTGTAAGAAGACATACATTAAAGTTCTGAAAAAGACAATTAAATTGGGTAATAATTGAGAAGAAAGAGGAAATCAGTAATATTTATTGAGGTCATTTTTGTTATAAAGGAATAGTAGGTAAAGCTCTGTATTTTCTTCAATCTTTTATGAGTATCTACCTATTTTTTCCTGCCCACTAAAAGTAAAGTTGATACTTACCCAATCACAAATGATGAAATAGTGGTACCAATCAGTGCAAACGTTAAAATAGCACCCAGATTTTTGAAGAAATATTTCTGAAAACAAATGAGACAGAAATAAGAGATTGAACATTATTTATTGTATGGATTTTATTTTCAAATTGGATACAGTTACAATATTACAAAAGTTTTAAAACATAATTAAAGAGACTCAGAGATCTATAGATTATGAGTGTGTAGCCATATTTTGCCATCAGGTGTTAAATTTTGCAGGTCTTCTAAGGTTTCCCTGATATGACAAGATGGGGCAGTCATTGAGAATATGATTCCTGGAGAGTCATTGAGAATATGATATGATTCATGCCAAACTGTCTTGGAGATTGAACACGAGAACAAAATACCCATGTACAACATACTTTTAATTAAAATTCTATTTAAGTTCATGCCCACCTCCCAAGCCCAAACACTAACTGAATCGAACACACAATAAGGGAAAAGAGAAACAATTACATAAGTACCTGTGTCAAAGTTTTTACATAAATTACAAATCAATAACAAACTTACCCTTTTCAAAGAATAACCAGCATGGAAAATGATGGGAGGCAGAATAATGTTGAAGAATATCTCTGGATCAAATGTAGCCTGGAAATGAGGTGAAAATTCATTGTTTTTATAACTTAATAGGTAGGGATAGGAACCTATACCTATGGGAAGGAGCTAAATGAAAATTAGGTTCAAGAAAAAATAATGAAGTAAGTAGTTATGATTGTTAAGGGGAAAGAAATCCTCCTGAAAATAACCAATTCTCAGTTTGACAATCACTTAATAACTGGTTGCAACAGTATCCAAGGCATTCATTTGAAATTTTGAAGTACAAACCTTACCTAAAATGTTGGATCAACCTGAGATGCTGAAAACTTACTTTTAGATCAATTTCATTATTTTCAAGATCCACAATCTCTCCTCTAAATCTGTAGCCATATGTCTTGTTGATATTGGATGCTCCCTTGACCGGAAACTTAAGCCAAAGTGTGTCTGGAGGAAGTGACAGCTGATGCAGTTGACTAGAGTTCTCCGGAACAACAGGTATATGCAGTAATGGTGTGGTACTACCTGTGTATCTGATCAGTGCTCCAACAATAAGACCTGTAACAAACAGATTAAAAAATTATAGGTTACTAGATACTAGCTATGGATTTGTTACTCATAGAAGAGAGATGGACAAGAGGAGAATTGGTATCAGGTACACAAATAGATTTAGTTTGAAGACTAGCAATCCAGTGGACCCCATATTTAATACAATGCTGCCTTAACACTGCTTTGAGAGTACATTGGATCACACCAAACTTACCATAAATCACAGCAAGTCCAGTCTCATGAAGAAATCTCAGTCTACGATGTTTGAATAACCAAATGGTAAGTACAGTTAGGGTAAGTAGAAATGTATACAGAAGCAAGTTGAGACTGTCAAGTCTATGTGCAAGCTGTGCTTTGGCATCAAGTTCAATGTCTGTGGCAGTGCCTTGAGCAAAAGCCAGGCAGTAAGTTAGGACAACTGCTGACAGTATGTGAACGGCCATTATGACTGTTGCACCACCAAACACACTGTACTTTTAAAGGTACGTGAAGGTAACTTACCCTATATGTGGGTAAAGCCTCTGTCTCCTCATCTACTCCAACTCTGAAAATAAAACACAACTCAATGAATAACTATGTCACCCGTTTTTACTGCTATTTCTCTAAAAGGGATTTCTAGCTTTACCACAATTAGTTCAGGATTGGATTGGTTTTTAAATTAATTTTATAGGATCAAGTAGAAGGAACACTCCATTTTCAAGGAGTGTAAAGGCTAACCTGTGCCCTTGGGATCAAAAAGACAAGCATTTTTAGTCATAAATAAATTGTCTTTCAACAAAATTGGAGTGGTACTTGTTTTCCATACAACGCAATAGTTAAAATAGACCTTCACAAGCTTACCGAATATCCATGTATTCACTCTGCAAATCAAGAAATTGGATAAACTTACGGTATTCTAAACCAGTGCAGGAGTTGTATAGTGGCTCCCCCCTGTACGACTACAGTGACTATTACAATGAGGGAGGTTGTGGTTAACATGGCTTGACGAGCATCCGACACTGTGTTACGAATAGCCAGAGCGAATGACATGGCCTTATGGTCCGCGCTACATTTCCACAATGTACAACAAGCAATAAAGATCGTTTCTAGGTAGGTAGTCTATCTCTATCTTTTTATCAAAAAAATATGGACTATAAGATCACTTTTCCTAAAATTCAAGGAAATCTGGAATGGAAATATCCAAAATTCCAAAAATATTTTTGAAAAAAAAAAAAACAACAACAAAAAGAAGTTTCAAGTCAGCTGTTTTACTGATAACAAAAAATGAAGCTGTACTTTGCGTTTGTATTGAGATGGATCATAAAAGGGATTTTTTTCATTATAGCGGGGATTTTTAAATATAGGCTCTGGTCACAGCAACAGTGCGCGTCCAAAATGGGGACCATTCATAGACCATGGATTATTGACCCTAGTCTAGACCCTGGAGTGCCCTGGACCATCCACCCTTGCACCAGTGTCAAAAATGTAGGACAGCACGAACGCGCGAACGACCTACTGTCTACTGTCCGGTCTGTCCGCAGTGTTAATGGAGAAAATGGCGCTCGAGGGTGGGCGGGCCCCCTCGCCCCCCCTAAATACGGCCCTGCGCACATGTGACCAAGTCCTATTTGTATAAGTCGAGGGGGAAAAAATAAAAGAAAACATCCCTTTTGAAAATCTCCCACACAACGCCGGTTAAAGATTTCCCCTACTTTTTTTACTTTCCCACTCTTATCAAGAAATTGCATAATTTTGTGTTTATCTTGAATATCTTGTCACGCCACTTGCGCAAACTTTTTCTTCTGTCTGACCATTTCAAAACTTGGAACAGTGCAGTTTACTTCGCAAACTTTTTGTCTGAGTTGCGAACGTAGTCGCTAATCACAAGAGTTTTTCAAGAAGAAAGTGAAAATCATCAAGTTTTACATTCATTTGAGTTTTGTGATAAGTTCTCTTTTACTAGATTAGATTTTATCTCTCGAGTTTTTTAATACTTTTCATTAGAAGTTTGGTATATTTATTTTATTCCTATCTACCTCGCTAGAATAATACTTTTTGGTGAAAATGTTATCACACGAGTTGGAAAGCTTGAATGAAAATGAACTAGCAGAAGTAAGTAGGTAGGTAGTCACAAAAAGTTGGGAACATTTTTCCTTTCTGAAACCAAAGTAAATACCAAATGGTCATATCATCTTTAGTGGGATGCTTACTTAGATAATTAGGTTACTTACACAGTAAAGATAAGGACTGACTGAATGTTACAGACCCATTGTAATAAATGAGTGAAAATATTTGCTTAGTATTTTATTTTCAGTGGATTCATTCATATTTTACTTAATTATTTTGAAAACCTACTTACTTACCTGTATAAAAAAAAACTACCTTGAAAACTGGTTTATCTTAAAAAAAAAAAAAAAAAAAAATGCTTGGGGGAAAAATAGTAGGTACCTACATATGCTTCCTTACAATATCATTCATGTTTCGGAAATTGAATATGGTTTTAAAAAATTCAAATTATTTTTAAACATTGAGTTCCTCCCATACATCTATCTGGCACACATTGGTTTCTTCTTGATACAATTATCCTCAAATTTTATGGACATTGGAATTTTGGAATATTTACCAGTATTTCTATCTACCCATAGTATGAAGATTCATTTCAGCTTGATATTTTAAGTAAAGTTAGCTTGATTAATTTTTATACTCAAGTATGTCTGTCTCTAGGTCTGTAATTAATGTAAGATGCAAATGAACCATGTTTGTGCATTTTACTACTTCCTACTTGTATACCTTATTATTGGTATTTGAAGTATCTTGTAGGTATTTTTAAGGAACAGTATTACCTACATTGTACAGTTTCAATTTGGTATGCTTAGTTTGGATAAAGATGTTCATAATGTTCATATTGTATGTGTTAGGTTTGCTTAATTTTAGGACTGTGCCTATTCTTACCTTGCCTTGGTTGCACTAGTACTGTGTGTATTGGTTTAGCTTAGAAATGATTAGAATATTTAAATATGGGACCATTAGCAAAACATTGAGTACAGTATGTATTGATTTCCTACCCTCATCTGTAAATTTCAGTCCTTGTGGACTTGATTTAGGTGGCCCAAGATAAATTGCCCTCTGTAAAAAAAAAAGAAAAAAAGAAGTACGAAGCCAGCTCATTGGATTTCTAATTTGACAACAAGGAACATAATAGAAATACTTCTTGTTTTCATCGTTCTCTTCTGATTGTACTTATACCTGTGGTCTGATTATGTACCTAGAGTTGGTTAGTATTTGTAATATCATGTCTGGGTCAGAATAAGTTCTCTTGCAATACCTACAACATAACTACCATCAATTTGTACATGTTTGTATTTTTGCAACTACATACTAAGTACCTCAACTCTAGTAGGTATTTTTATTGGGATGCATAAAAAATACACTTATCAGGTATGTAGGTAAGTACAAATCTATTAATGGGCTCTCAGACTGCAGACCATACTGGCTACTGTTTTTTTTTGTTTTTTTTTTTTTTTTTTTTTTTTGTACAGTTTTCCTACCATAAGTAATCTAGCCCTGAAGTAAGTAGGTAGGTAGTCACAAAAGTTGGGAACATTTTTCCTTTCTGAAACCAAAGTAAATACAAATGGTCATATCATCTTTAGTGGGATGCTTACTTAGATAATTAGGTTACTTACACAGTAAAGATAAGGACTGACTGAATGTTACAGACCATTGTAATAAATGAGTGAAAATATTTGCTTAGTATTTATTTTCAGTGGATTCATTCATATTTTACTTAATTATTTTGAAAACCTACTTACTTACCTGGTATAAAAAAAACTACCTTGAAAACTGGTTTATCTAAAAAAAAAAAAAAAAAAAAAATGGCTGGGGGCAAAGGGGTAGGTAGGTAAGTAATTTTGCTTTTTTTTTTTAATTCAATTTTACTTAGATATTATTGTGTGAACTTTGGCAACAATGTACACATTTCTTTCTTCAATGTCAACAACTTGAAGTCATGAGGTTATTCTTGCTGTACAATGTAGGATGTAGGTAGGTAGATCAAAAGGCAGACATTAAAAATTATTATTGTACATATTTTTTTTTTATTATTATTATTTTTTTTAATATGGTACCTACTTACCTACATGTCTTGAAGGACACTGATAAGTACATACCTACTCTGAGTTTTATACTGTTGATATGTTGATAGTGTTCATGTTGGTTTGAGAGGAAAGCATTATTTGTTGATTCTTGACTTATCATAAGTACTTAGGGATATATTACACTTACACTTTCCACTCAACAGTGTGTCTTTGTATCAACCTTTTTTTTATTATTATTAGTACATTTTTTCCCAAGTAGGTACTTATTATTAGACTTACATACCTATCTACCAAACCCTTAATTAAAGAGTAACTTAATGGGTAGGGATAGGAACCTATACCTATAGGAAGGAGCAAAATGAAAATTAGGTTCAAGAAAAAATAATGAAGGTACCTACTTAAGTAGTTATGATTGTTAAGGGGAAAGAAATCCTCCTGAAAATAACCAATTCTCAGTTTGACAAGCACTTAATAACTGGTTGCAACAGTATCCAAGGCATTTATTTGAAACTTTGAAGTACAAACCTCACCTAAAATGTTGGATCAACCTGAGATGCTGAAAACTTACTTTTAGATCAATTTCATTATTTTCAAGATCCACAATCTCTCCTCTAAAAACAGGGAGGATACCAGTCTGAAATTTCCCTTGCTAAAGAAGGCGAAAAGCAAATTTCAGCCCGAAGCAATTACCCTAGCTAGGGCTGATTGAGAAGATGACGAAAAACGCCGACCCTGTTTGAACACAGGAAAAAGCGAGGAAGAAGAAGAAGACAGAGTCTTTGAAAGAAAAGAAAAAAAAAAAAAAAAAAAAAAAGAAAAATCCTGTCTAGCCTTATATTGAGCTGAAATGTCCTAGGTAATACTGCTGAAGTCTCAATGGTTATAAACGTCACCACCGACATTAGTTGTAAGGGTAAAGGCCATGTAGGTACCTACCTATCTCTTGGAATACAAATAGGTGCGGATAGGAAGGTACTGTGTCAAAGTTTTTACATAAATTACAAATCAATAACAAACTTACCCTTTTCAAAGAATAACCAGCATGGAAAATGATGGGAGGCAGAATAATGTTGAAGAATATCTCTGGATCAAATGTAGCCTGGAAATGAGGTGAAAATTCATTGTTTTTATAACTTAATAGGTAGGGATAGGAACCTATACCTATGGGAAGGAGCTAAATGAAAATTAGGTTCAAGAAAAAATAATGAAGTAAGTAGTTATGATTGTTAAGGGGAAAGAAATCCTCCTGAAAATAACCAATTCTCAGTTTGACAATCACTTAATAACTGGTTGCAACAGTATCCAAGGCATTCATTTGAAATTTTGAAGTACAAACCTTACCTAAAATGTTGGATCAACCTGAGATGCTGAAAACTTACTTTTAGATCAATTTCATTATTTTCAAGATCCACAATCTCTCCTCTAAATCTGTAGCCATATGTCTTGTTGATATTGGATGCTCCCTTGACCGGAAACTTAAGCCAAAGTGTGTCTGGAGGAAGTGACAGCTGATGCAGTTGACTAGAGTTCTCCGGAACAACAGGTATATGCAGTAATGGTGTGGTACTACCTGTGTATCTGATCAGTGCTCCAACAATAAGACCTGTAACAAACAGATTAAAAAATTATAGGTTACTAGATACTAGCTATGGATTTGTTACTCATAGAAGAGAGATGGACAAGAGGAGAATTGGTATCAGGTACACAAATAGATTTAGTTTGAAGACTAGCAATCCAGTGGACCCTATATGTGCTAAATACTGTTTAGGTACTCTTTTACTCACTGAAGGTATTAAGGTAGGTACTTACTGATATTAGAGGGTATTTTGTGTTGAGTTTTCCTCAAACCAAATCATTTATTTTGAATCAATCATGTTTGATGTTTGTTTGCTCTTACTTAGTGTTCACTGGAGAGCCCCTTTGTCATTCGTTCTTTTTTTTTTTTTTTACGTCGGTTTTAATTGATTGAACTTGTCTCAGTTTGTAGGTTTGTTTGAGTAGAATGGTGAATTTGTTGTTGAACTCTTAAGTAAATGCCAACAGTCAATATACTTAGGTACCTATTCAATACTAGTGTCTGGCAGATCCTACACATAAGATGTCCGAAGTTTCAACTGTGTGCAAAAAAAAATCGTTTGTTGAAAGATCACTTACAAAAAAAAATCTACCTACCCATGGTTTAACTGATGGCTTTTTAGATTTTTATTATTCCTAGTTCTTCAGGGTCTCCATTTTCCATGAGATTTATTACACTTATTTGCCCTGTAGTTTATGGCAACAATAACTGTTAGTCAGTCTGTTTGTCTGCCGTGTAGGTTTTAGCGTCTATTTGCCTGTAGCCTTGCTGTGCTCTGTCACAATATTATATTTGTTCACTCATGATACTCTAGGTACCTACTACCTACCTAGGCTAATGCACGGTCGATATGTTAACCAACTAACCATATGTGTAGGTATTTAGGTAACCCATTCCAGTCCTTATGTCGTACATATTACAGTAAGGAGATGAATTAGCACGCCATTGGTGTGTAGCACTAGGCGCTAGGCCTGATAGAAAACTCTCCCAATGTCATTGAACTCTTACCAGAACATTTCCTCCAGTTCGAGGCTATTATAGGCCGAGCCTAGGTGAACACAGAACCCAGTGTGGCGTGATCCATTGTATTGCTGACGCCATTATTATTGTTATTATTATATTAAAAAAGAAAAAAAAAATGGAGGACACTGAAGTGATGAGAGTAACAGTTGTGCGAAATAATAATTGTCACTGATAATGTCTGCAGCCTCAGTGGTGTAGTCGTTAGCACGGTAGATATGAATGTGGAGATTGGTGGTTCGAATCCAAGTCATGTCGTAGAATATATTGAAGTGCACAATTCGAGGAACGGCATTTGTGACGAACATCATGCTTGACATAATTAAATTTCCTCTTATTGATTGATACTTTCATTATCATTACCTACATGTAACTTTGAGTAATGATACTAATGATGCAGAAAAAGCAGCTGGTGACATTATTTTGTTTCTAAATAAGTTAATGAGTGATTTTTAATTAAACCGCATTTGTGAAGCTCAGAAAAAATCTTGAGGAAAATGGAGGAAAAATTATCTAGGAATTATGTATGATTGTCACGTTTACGTACAAGTTTTTTCGATGTAAGAAATGAAAATCATGTTTTGTGTGTCATTGGAAAATTCTTTGTTGAACGCTTGGAAAGGAAAATACACCTCATGTTAAAAGACACTGTGGTCTTCTGCGCAAGCGCGAAAAGAAAACCAACATGAAGTTAGCAAAAGTTCACTGAACTACATACAATGTACGAGTATGTACTAATGCTGCCTAAGAAAAAGAACATAATTTAAATGTACCTACTAACGTAACGTAGTACCTACCTCAACGACTTCCGTAGTAAGCTTTTTTTGCTGATTCATTTTATTTATTGCTTGAAAGCGTATGTATATGGCAGTGTAATAATTATGCCATCAATTAGTATATCCGGAAAACTAACCCTGTCTTTCCTTGACCAGTACACCAGTAGCTAGGTCAGGAAGACATTGCTTAGATTGATTATTATTTATTTGATGAGTATCCACGAGCTTTATACTTATTAATTGTTGCCCATTTATATTCTCCTGTTAGCTTTGAATGTTGGAGAAGTGGAGCTTCAAAGGGTTGTACCTACTAACGTTAAGTAGTACCTACCTCAACGACTTCCGTAGTAAGCTTTTTTATTTGCTGATTCATTTTATTTATTGCTTGCAAGCGTATGTATATGGCAGCGTAATAATTATGCCATCAATTAGTATATCCGGAAAACTAACCCTGTCTTTCCTTGACCAGTAGCTAGGTCAGGAAGACATTGCTTAGATTGATTATTATTTATTTGATGAGTATCCACGCGCTTTATACTTGTTAATTGTTGCCCATTTATATTCTCCCGTTAGCTTTGAATGTTGGAGAAGTGGAGCTTCAAAGGGTTGAATTACGAGCATTCTGTGCGTTTGAGATGACATTTTATTTCTGACTTGATCATGCTTGACATAATTAAATTTCCTCTTATTGATTGATACTTTCATTATCATTACTTATGTATGTAACTTTGAGTAATGATACTAATGATGCAGAAAAAGCAGCTGGTGACGTTATTATTATTTTGTTTCTAAATAAGTTAATGAGTGATTTTTTAATTAAACCGCATTTGTGAAGCTCAGAAAAATTCTGGAGGAAAATGGAGGAAAAATTATCTAGGAATTATGTATGATTGTCACGTTTACGTACAAGTTTTTTCGATGTAAGAAATGAAAATCATGTAGGTTCTGGGTGGAAAGTTGAGGGCTTTGTTACATAACCTCAAGATGGATAGGGAGGATCTTTATTGAGAGTTTTGTGTCCGAAAGTAATTGGCGATACTGTCAAATATGCCGAATATTTTGTGATGTATTCTTACGTTTGGATTTTTACGAAAATAACGTAAAAAATTCTTTAATTTTTACATGGTTTAACTTAACTTGAGATCCCGAAAGTAATTGGCGATACTGTCAAATATGCCGAATATTATGTGATGTATTCTTACGTTTGGATTTTTACGAAAATAACGTAAAAAATCTGGTGTGAACATCACACGACTTTCCTTATCCTATTGAATGATGCTTATTTTTATGTTCTATAGTAACTTTTACAATATATTGAGGGAACGACAGTCAGTAAGAATTTCAAAAAGGGTCCATTTTGACACCTTCAGGCTTCCTCAAAGTTACACAGGTTATAAATTGCACTCAAACCTTTCAATACCCTATCTTATCTATTTTGTTGTTCTCCTTGTGTGTAGGCAGACAGTACCTACCTGTAGATGTGTATTTGAATCATAACCCTGACAGTTGAGGGAACGACAGTCAGTAAGAATTTTAAAAAAGGTCCATTATGACACCTTCAGGCTTCCTCAAAGTTACACAGGTTATAAATTGCACTCAAACCTTTCAATACCCTATCTTATCTATTTTGTTGTTCTCTCCTTATTAGTATGGTCGTGAAAATCACACTTGTTCCATCGCATCGTGGCCCCGTCTAATCCCTCTACAAACACTGGCCATGTGTTGATGTTTATGTTTCTTCATGATAAACATAAATAAAGCCCCCTCTAATCCCTCTACAAACACTGGCCAATCTGGCCATGTGTTGATGTTTATGTTTCTTCATGATAAACATAAATAAAATGCATCGCTGCACCTGATATGAGTCTGAAATACCTGAGCAACATATAAACAGCTGGTTAACTTGTCTTCCGACGGAATCCAAACCAGGCTAAGAAACCTTCTAGACTTTTCTCTCCGAATTGAACTCTTCGCGTCTCTGCTGCTCATGGTCTTGACAATCCGAAGGTCTTTCGGTTCCTCAGGTATTTTTATTATCGTTTAGTACCTATCTGTACTCGCTACCTATCGTTGAGTTGTTTAGAACGGGTTGGCTATGCTGTATGAATTGTTTATCAGTTCCAACCAAGGATTGTCATTCTCTGCTTCAGGGGAGATGCTAAGAAATGCTCTCGGGCTGGCTTTTGGGAGAAGAATTGCAATATTGATTTTCACATGATACGTCAATATTGATTTTCTGCTTTTAGGAGAAAAATTGCAATATTGATTTTCACATGATACGTCAATATTGATTTTCTGTAACACTTCAAGGGATCTGATATCGTATGTTCCGCTTTCGTTACCACTGTTGTCGTTATAATTGCTAATGAGCTTACATCATGAGTCTTTTCAGTATTGATGATATGGTTGATAAGATAATAATCAATCTCTCTTTTGTGTTTTTCGGTACATGCTACATATGTAGTTTGTAGATCATCTTTTGACGAAAGATCACACTGTGATGGTACTAATTAGTTGTAATCTTCAAAGACATTATTGATCCCTAATGATAACCTAAACGGTTAGAGATATTGTAAATGTTACAACAGAACACCCAAATAAGCACCATTCAATAGGATAAGTGTTGCCTTATTATCCAGTTCGAAATGCCTTATTCGAAATTTTGCTTGTCGGATATCAATCTAAATTCGGTATCAGCCTCCAAACTAGTGTCCATTTTTTTCCTCTCCGTGTCTTATGTAATTGAATAAGTACCTTCAAGTTAGCCGCCGTAACTCCAATGCCATTGTAATTAACCCCTGCATGTTCCGAACTTGATATTAATGATACCACCGGACACATGGATGCACAATTTGTCTGCATCCAGGATGACGTCACTTAAAGAATTAGTACCAATTGGTAAATCCAATGCGACAAGTGAACAATGTATTTTCAATTGATCCCAACTACGTCCCAGTTCAGTCTAATTTATGCCATGAAATGTGTGCGAGTACTAAAAATAGAAATTTCGCGAACGAGAGTCAGTCAAGTCAGTGTTCGTAAATGTGGCGTGATGTTAAGAGTGTGAGCTCATCATACATACATATAATACATAATTATGTTACATATGTATAATGTATACGAGTGGGACGAGAAGGTCTTGATGAATTTTGTGATATGAATAAACACTTGAGCAAATTTGTTATCTACCTCAATAATGAGCGAATTTTAGTCAGTGTTCGTAAATGTGGCGTGATGTTTAGAGTGTGAGCTCATCATAACTACATACATACATACATATAATAATTATGTTACATATATGTATAATGTATATGAGTGGGACGAGAAGGTCTTGATGAGTTTTGTGATATGAATAAACACTTGAGCAAATTTGTTATCTACCTCAATAATGAGCGAATTTTGTCGCTAATAAATTAATTGTTGACGCGCGGTGACACTGGAAAGATGTGTCATGGACAATCTCCGCCAGTCTGGCATTAGAGAGATACTGTACCTACTTTCAGTTCTGATAATATCAGAAGGGAAAAATGAAATAAAGATACATATTTCAACTTCTGAATGGGAATACGATTATATCGTGCATTTCGCTGTGCCATTGTCTTCGTGCAATAATACCGATATTTATCTACTTGAACCGTTCGGACGTTCTCTGCATGCTACGCTCCTTGGTTCAACAATCTAACAAGTGTAAATATTTGGGCGATTACTGATTATAGTGAAACGGATTCATTCATTGAACGCTTTGAATGCCTCCAAACACAATAGTATCGGTTATTAACTAGGTCCTCTGGTTTTTCGGTGAACTACTTGAACCGTTCGGACGTTCTCTGCATGCTACGCTCCTTGGTTCAACAATCTAACAAGTTTAGTGTAAATATTTGGGCGATTACTGATTATAGTGAAACGGATTCATTCATTGAACGCTTTGAATTCCTCCAAACACAATAGTATCGGTTATTATCTAGGTCCTCTGGTTTTTCGGTGAGAAATAGTGCACGGTGTAGCGAAATGAATGCAAAATAATGTGTGCTAGACTGAGAATAAGTATGACTGGCAAAAAGTGAAAGGAGAGAGATTGTGTGGTTATGGTCAGCAGTAACAGTAGTGGCCATCTTAGAAAATGTGTAATCCTATAGGTAGCTCCTTAGAAAAACAGAGGAGTCGACAACTGGACACAGAAAGGAATGAGGTCTGCCGAATTGTTCTAGTCGTTTGATGTGAAAATTGGGTTCCCCGATACTGACTTTTATGATTTAGGTAGTTATCTTAATTATCAATATCAAGACATCCTTTCGATCAATACCTCGTTCCTATAGCTATAAATTGTAGACATGGGAATGTGACGTCGCGTCGTCGCTTTGAAATCTTAGGCGGCTTTCACACTGAGGTTCGCAAGTAGCAAGTCCAGACCATTATTTCAAATGAAACCTTCCTCACTGAGGATACATGTTGCTACTTGAACCCTGGAAACAAGTAACAGTGTTACTTCAAACTTAAACACCAACGGTCTGGAGTTTTGTTAGTTGCTACTTGTGAGTGTTTGTGGGAAAAATTATTTTTTTGATACCTATGCAGTTCATTTTTATTGTCACATGTTGTTAGTTGTTACTCCAATGTGAAAGTTCATGTTTCTTGGAACAAGATTGGTGAAAATGTTATCACACGAGTTGGAAAGCTTGAATGAAAATGAACTAGCAACATCAAGGATAGAGCCAAAACGGTAAGCCATCAAGTCTTTCTACTTGGGAATTTGGGATCCAAAAACTTCCACAGTGAATGGTGATGATAATCTGATTTTAAATGGACCTTCCCTTTTGATCAAATTTTACAAGTCCTCAAGTGTTTTTTTATTTAGGTCCATAAGTATCACATTTGAATTTGGTAAAAAGGTGTCTGTAAGTAAATACTTATATGATACAATATTCATCTTAAGTAGTTACCTTTCTACTTTTCTGTTGGGTTCAGTTTTTGCCTATTGCAAACTTTCATCATCATAAAAATGAACATTGGGATAAATAAGTAGGTACCTACATATAGCTTCCTACAATATCATTCATGTTGGAAATTGAAAATGATTTTAAAAAAATTCAAATATTTTTTAAACATGATCCTCCCAACTACATTATCTGGCACACCTTGGGTTTCTTCATTGATACAATCATCCCTCAAATATTTTATGACATTGGAATTTTGGAATATTTACCAGTATTTCTATCTACCCATAGTCTGAAGATTCATTTCAGAACTTGATATTTTAAGTAAAGTTAGCCTCTGATAATTTTTATACTCAAGTATGTCTGTACATCTAGGTTGTAATAATGTAAGATGGCAAATGACACCATGTTTGTGCATACTACTTACCTACTTTATACCTATTATTGGTCTTTGAGTATCTTGTAGGTATTTTTAAGAAACAGTATCTACCTACATTGTACAGTCTCATTCTGTATGCTTAGTTTGGATAAAGATGTTCATAATGTTCATATTGTATGCTGTTAGGTTTGCTTGAAATTTTAGGATGTGCTATTCTTTACCTTGCCTTGGTTGCACTAGTACTGTGTGTATTGTTTAGCTAGAAATGATAGAATTTTAAAATGGGGACCATTACGCTGAAACTTTGGATTTAGGCTCTAAGGACCTCAAAACGTGTTTTGGCACTAAAAACTGACCATCGAAATTTTGACCCGATTACATTACTTTCCTTCCTATAGGATAAGCAAAGTAAAAATTCTTTAATTTTTACATGGTTTAACTTAACTTGAGATCTTTTATTGCAAGTTTTGATGAAACTTGATGTGTGTAGTAAGTTCTTGAGTAACCTTCAAGATTGACAATGAAAAACCTCAATCAATCCCACGATATGTGTAGAAACCATCCGTATAATTATACCACTGGTTACAAGATAACAGAATGTAGATACCGAACTAGCAGATAGATATCACCACCAACTACTTCAAATATGATTGGTAGAATAAACAAAGTTAACTTCATCAGAGAACTAGGTAAGTACTTCTGTAAATCGATTTCCTGCGAGAGGCAGATAGATATCACCACCATCAGCTACTTCAAATATGATTGGTAGAATAAACAAAGTTAACTTCATCAGAGAACTAGGTAGGTACTTGTGTAAATCGATTTCCTGCGAGAGTTTCAAGGAAATGGGTATCGTACAGAGTCTTTGGATGGTCTGGCTGGGGGAATTTAAACAGGGAGTAGACCAGCTTGGTCTGGCTGGGGGATTTTGCCCAGCCTGAAATTTCCCTTGCTAAAGAAGGCGAAAAGCAAATTTCAGCCCAAAGCAATTACCCTAGCTAGGGCTGATTGAGAGGATGACGAAAAACGCCGACCCTGTTTGAACACAGGAAAAAGCGAGGAAGAAGAAGAAGAAGAAGACAGAGTCTTTGAAAGAAAGAAAAAAAAAAAAAAAAAAACATACAG